>NC_051055.1:1606254-1706254 GCF_904848185.1 Acanthopagrus latus | reverse complement strand
TGGCAAGAGTGTGATCATGGCAGAACAAGTCTTAGAGAGTAGTGCTGGTAACAAATACATTTTTGTCCCGGGGTCCCAACTCTGATTCAATTCAGATCAATAAATCAAACTTTATTCATATAGCACCTTTCAAACTAGTCAAACCACAAATACAGTGATTTACGAAAATGTGGGATGTTTAAAGGAGAACAAAAAAATGTATTTAGAGACTAATGCATACCAAGACAATACAGGCACTATAATATGGGTAATTAAAAGAAAAATGAAGATAGACAATAAAAGCCAATACAAGCAACAATGACAATACATTTATTAAAAATATATGTAATTACAGGAACAGTATAAACCCAATATCAAAATAGGCAAAAATCCTGTCACAGTTTTGTGTATGGATGTATTTAATAGTTAAGACAGGCAGACTATCCTCTCACATTCTCAGTCCTTAATTTCTCATAACCATCCTTTAGTTCACTCCTCTCACTCATGCTTACTGGTAACTGCTTGTCATTATCTGGGTCCATCAGTTTACTTCAGCTGCTCACATCAGCTGGACACACTATCCAAATGCACAGAAACACACCTTCAGTGATAGCCAAGATATCATCTTGCTGCTGTCTTTTTAAATACAATTGACTCAATCAATCAATCAATCAATCAATCAATCAATCAATCAATCAATCAATCAATCTTTGTTTGTATGACGCTTCACAGAGATTAAAAACAACAACGGAGATTAAAACAGCAAAGAAAATCAAGAAAAGAAAATCAAAATAACCGAACCCCCCCACCCCCACAGACATGCACAGAGACATACACATACGCATCTGCGTTGCCATGATGTTTTCCAGGCTTGTATACGATATCATATCCATATGCTCTCAGTGTTACAGCCCATCACTGAATACGAGGAGAAGCCATGTTAGGCACCGCCTTCATCTCGTTAAAGAGGGATTGCAAGGGTTTGTGATCAGTGCAAATGACAAACTTTCTCCCATACAGATATTTGTGGAAGCGCTGAATGCCAAACATCACTGCCAGACCCTCTTTGTATAATTGTGAGTAGTTGGATTCAGCTGACGTCAGCGTCCTCAACATGAAGCTGATGGGTCACTCCTGTCCATCTGGCATTCGATGCGATAACACTGCCCCCACTCCATAGGGCGAGGCATCACAGGACAGGATCAGGTCTTTAACACTGTCATAATGCACTAACACTTCAGAAGATTGCATCAGGCATTTGTATTCCTCAAAAGAGTTCTCTTGTTCTGTTCCCCATTTCCATTTAGTCTCCGTTTTTTGGCCGGAACCTGTTGTAGTAGTTGAGCAGACCCAAGTACGCATGCAGCTCAGTGACATTAGTGGGTGCTGGGACTTCCTGGATGGCCATGACTTTGTGTGGCAGGGGATGGAGTGGCATCCACTTTATGTCCTAAGAACTCTGCTTCCTGTTCCATGAAGGCGCATTTGTTGCATTTTAGACAAAGGCCGGCGTCCTGCAGCCATGCCAGCACCTGGTTCAGCATTGCCAGATGCTCTCTGTCATCTCGGACAGTCAGCAAAATGTCATCCAAATATACAGCCACATTTGGGATGCCAGCCACCAGACTCTCCATTAGATGCTAAAAAATGGCTGAACAGGAAGAAACCCCAAATGGCAGATGGTTCACCTGGAACAAACCTTTGTTTGTGTTAATAGTGACATAGGGCTTAGATGCTTCATCCAGGATCACCTGTTGATATGCATGGCTCAAATCCAGTTCACTAAACTTTTCACCACCCGACAACTTCTTGAACAAGTCCTCCAGTTTTGGTATTGGACACTGTTCCAACTTTGACACCACGTTGACTATGAGCTTGTAATCTCCACAGATACGCACTGAATTGTCAGGTTTCAACACAGGAACAATCGGTGCAGCCCACTCAGAGAATTTCACAGGCTCAATTATCCCCTGATTGCTGAGTCTCTCCAACTCGACCTCCACCTTCTTTCTCATAACATAGGGGATTGGCCGGGGTTTATAGAACTTTGGAGCGAACCCTTCTTTTATGTATATTTTTGCTGGTTGGCCCCTCTAGGTTCCCAGTTCCTCTTTGAAAACATCCTCATTTTGCCTTAACAACTCCTGCAGTGTCATTTGTTGTTCTACGTTGTTTACTAACACACAGTTCATTCCCAGCTCCTTAATCCATGCTCTGCCCACCAGGTTTGGCTCTGGCCCTGCTACAACCACCACTGGAAGCTGCTTGATTTGGCCTTTGAACTGCACAGTTACTTCTGCTGCAATTAGTGTAGGCACTCTCTCACCAGTATATGTTTTAAGAGTCAGTGAACAATCTTGCAGTTCTGGCGTACTCCCTGCAGACCATAACTTAGCATACACAGTCCTTGACATAATTGTCACACTGCAGCCCGTATCCACCTCAAATTCCACCATGTTACCATTTAGGTTTAGCTTAGTGGTAATTGGGTCTATTTTTGATATTTTTGGCTCTGTCAGATTGTGCAGTGTAAACACTTCCTCTTCACTAGAGAGGTGCACAGGGGATTCACTTATGTGGTGTGCAGACTGCTTTTTATCTCTTTTTACCCCTTTGCCAAACTGCTTATGCATCTTCTTTAAATGTCCTTTTTTACCACAGGCATGGCACTTTTCATTGATAAACCAACAGTCTCTTGCCACATGTTCACCCCCACACCTATAACACTTAAGTGGTGTCATTTTGCCCTGCCACGTCTGTCCTGCCCCCACATTGTGCACTGGCAGTTGTGCTCCAGCTTTACTCACATTACTGTCCATCGTTTTAGGTCACAGTTGTAGGTCCCCCACATCTCTGCTTGCGGTCTCGATGGCTTTCAATGCCTTCTCAAAAGGAAGCTCCGGCTCCGCCAACAATCCCCGCTGGATGCGATCATCTGATATGCCTCATACGAGTCAGTCGCGCAGCATCTCCTTCAACTTGTCCCCATAGTAAAAGTGTTGAGCCAGGTCTCGTGGCACGGCTACCTACTCCATCACAGACTCCTTCTCCTCGTCCTCGAGTTAAACTTGAATCTCCGGACTATCTCACTGGGCTTTGAGTTATAATGTGACTGTAGCAGTTTAGCCAAGTCCTCATATGACTCATCACCAGGCTTGTCTGGGCTTAGCAAGTTTCTCATCAAACTATATGTCTGGCTGCCCACTGAGCTCAACAATATTGCCCGCTTCCTTCCAGTGTCTGTGATCCCATTCGCCACAAAAAAAATGTTCCAAAATTCAGCTTACTCCTCCCAGGTTTGAACCTGGCTGTCGAAAGCCATGAGTGTCCCCACCATCGCTGTGGCCATCTCGCTGTTGTCATTAGCGTTGTCCTTAGCATTGTTGCTATTGTTAGCTCCATCGATGCCTGACATTAACCGAGTTTCCACGTAGTCGAACTCACAGGCTGTTCTCTCATCCTAACAACTCCCAGTGAGCTCTCCAGGTTTCCTCATTGCCAAAATGTAATATCATATGATATACTGAAAGAATGGACAGACACGGGAGGTCAGTTGTGGCTGGTTTACTGGGAACACTTCTCAGTACAGGAACATGTCGAGAGGTCAACAACATGCCAGTGGTGGCGCTATAGACTGACTACTGAGTAAACAACATTTGGCCTAGGCTATGCTGCCACCTAGAGGACATCACTCAACATTGCACAACATTCTCAATCCTTTACACTTAGGATGTCAAACCTGTTATCCAGTGGCAGATCCGGAGGAGGAGGAGGCCCAGGATGGACGAGCCCCAACACCCCTGTGCACCACTGACCAGGGTTCCCCAAGCCTGAGTGGAGTTGTGCTTGCCGGAGCCTCCACTCCATCCTCTCAGATGAAGCACAGCGACTCCGTGGGACGTAGGCAGGAGGTGGAGGGTGCCGATGTCTTGGGCTAGGCTCCCTGGTGGTGCCAGCAGGACGCGGCTAGTGCTGGTGCCAGAGTTTCGTTGGTGACAGAGCTGGTCCACAGCAAGGTGGTGTTGTTTGTGGTCGTCATGCTCCGGTCACCAGCGCCGGATGTTCTGAGGTGGGACATCAGCTTCACCTGGGTCGAGGCGACAGTAGAGAAATCCATAAGGATTTTGTCCGTGTACAGTAGTCAGGAGTGTTCTGTCCTGACTCAACAAACTTTGCTCTCTGTGTCACTATTTTCAGAAATAATTAAAACCAGATGAATCCACAATGAAAACTAGACATTAAACACACTCAGCACACGGAAATAAACCGGAAGTCCTGACACAAGTCCTGAGTGTCTGGACTCCATGGGGGAGTTCTTCTTACTGCTGCTTACGGCAGATGCCATTCAATCACAAAATATCCCTGTAAGGGTCAGAGTGGTAGGAATTTAATTTAACTTTCTTAAAAGACTCAGTATCACCAATTATCTGCTGTAATTTATGTAATATTATGTGCTGTAATAAACATTTTCTTGCCTTTATTCTCTAGTCTCTCTTGATTGAAATATATTATTTACTTTTTTAAGACCCCTTGGAACACTGCAGTTGTCCCAGTGCTGGCATGCACTCACATTGCTTTGGTTGCAGCCAGTCCACAGCATGGTTACCTCTTGTACATGCATCATCACAATGGAGAACAATGCAGAGAACAACACAGAGAGCAACACTGACTTTTTTGTGGTTTATTTTGTGTAGTTTTTGTCACATTCCTGGATTTTTTGATTAAGTAAGATGGCATAATAAGCATGATTATACATCATGTTCACATTGTGCACCCATACTTGTGCTCCTGCATGAGCAATTGGACTGTGCCAAAGCACACCTCTTCCAACTGTGCCAGGGCTAATGATGTGCACCATGTTTAATCGTAGGAGTGCTCACACTTGAATTTGGGGGCAAACATGCTTGGGTATGATACAGATTGCCTAGTGTGTGTCTTGCCATGTCTCCCTATTGCCAGTAGTAAGAGTGTGCAGGTGTGTGTGCGTGTATGTAGTATGGGGGGTGGGAGGGAGGGGCTTTCTTTATTCTTTATTATTGTTCTGTCTTTCTTGTGTAAAGCACTTTGTGCTGCATGCCCGTGTATGAAAAGTGCGCTATAAATGAAGTTGATTTGATTTGATTTTGATTTTCCTTGAGACTCAAGTAAGTCACGACAGTCTCACCCATAACAACAGCTCATAAAACCACAAAATGTTGTCTTTACAGTAGCCCCATTCAGACTGCCCTTTCAATGTGGAAATCATGCTCCGATTCTGTGCATCGCCGTCTGTGTGAAAATTACAGCTGGTAATGCTGATGTTCAGTGGTAGTGTAAGTCAATATTGGGTCAGTCTCCACAGTGGTGGACCACACTTTGGACCACAATCATTCGTGTGTGATGGAAATGTGACAGCAGGGTGAGAAGGCTCCTCAAATCACCACACCAGTGAGAAGAAGCAAAGAAGGTGCAGATTTACTGCACAACAGAACCTTCTCTATCACACTGGAGTGAGAGCACTAGGGTTGTGCGACTCACACAGACATGCACAAATGTGCTGATGTACACAAACCATAGACAAACTCAAAGTCATTTTAGATATACTGTATTACATTCAAATCAACTTCAAGACATTTCAAAGCAAGCTGAACCAGTGAGCTCTGATATATTCTTGTGTACGATCATTTCTCATTTCTAAAACTGGGAAGAGTGTCTTGAGAGTCTTGTCCTATGAAGTCATTTTTCAGGTACAATGCCATATTCACTGATTCTGTCCTTTCAAATGTGGATTTTGAGTTGTTTTTAGTGCTTAGGTGTCACCTCTAAGGAATTAAATGTTTTCTTTTTTCATTTTTCTTGACATGGACCAATTAATTGATTATTTGTTAAAATAATCAGCAGATTGATCAATGATGAGAATGTCTTTTAGGAGCCAAGATGTCATCTTTTGCCTGTCTGCTGGTCTCGACTGGTAAACGTTGCAAGTTTCTTTAATTTTTCTTATTTTCTCAAATTTACTCAGCAAATGATTTGAGTCCAGGTCATGTAACCTGACTCCACAACTTAGCCTGTAAATGTCTATGACAAATACCAATGCTATGGAATGTTGGCCAGCCCGACCAGCCGAAAGCATCTGGAATTGCTGACCTGGGAGGCCCAAAGTATTAGCAACACTTAAGATATGCTTATTGCACTTTTAACGTCACAGCTTATGTTTGGTTCCCCATTAGAATTCAAGGTCACCACAACTCTGTCTTCCTAAACAACTACAATCAGAAACAGATTCAACTTTATTTCCAAGAATGTTGACATATTCTGTAAATGTGAGTATAGTGAACTAAAACTATAATACAAACCTTAATTTAACCTATTTAACTACTGACTATACAAATGCTGAATGTGTATGGTATGTATACAGTCTATGACTGCAGTTCAAAGTGAGTCAAGTGCAGGAATTTAATAATAAACTGTGTAGTCAAAATGCCATAAGTTGAATTTCTTGAGCCGATGTCATGCAGGGTAGAATTTCCCCAAATCACAGGCATGTCCTGGGACAATTTCAGTAAATCCAAAGTCATTATAGACTATGACTACACGAGCAGATAACTAACTGAGATGATGAGCCAACATGTCCTTTTACAGTGGAAATTGACAGATGAGAGGAAGACCATCATGACAGAGACACTCAAACTGTGAGTGATATTTCCAGCAGCAAAACAAAAACATGACATGTTCAATGTTATCACATCAAGTCTGTAAGTGCAAGAGACTGCAGGGCCACTGACAGACAGCCCCAAAGGATATAAATTGCAATTTGATTACCTCTAAAGTCTAGTTCTAAATATTTCTGTATTATGATGTTGTTGAATATTACTTTTGGCCAACACGATTCAAGTAATTTTATAATAAAGTAATTGTTTTACACATTCATAGGTCCTACAAAACATCTGTATTGCAATAATTTGTGGGTAATTAAATCAGTAAAGTTCAGGGAAGTTAGCAGCCCAAGCAGACTCCCTGGAAGTCTGCAGAGGGCCCTTGTGGACTGGATGAAATCTGATGGTTCTCCAGACTGGGGACCTACCGTGAATGCACCTCAAAAGTCCACAAGTCTGCAAGTGTAGTAAAGTCTGGAGATTTGGATGCAGACTCAGTTTCGTTGTTTATTTGCATCTTTCCAAGAATCACACTGCCTCATCTTTGATTGGTGTTAAATTCCTGTGTCTCTTACAACCCAATCTTCTGTTAGAAAGAGGGTGATGGTAGCCTATGTGCAGCCTGAGAGGCAAATCTGAACACAAAACGATCCACAAATGTAGAAACCTGCTGGAAATGATGCCTTTGTGTCAATAGCTTCCATAACACTAAGAACTGTATGGTTACATTGTAACCTTGGTTCTCTGACTGAAGAGACTATCTCTCCACTCTGTTACATATTCCATATGTACGGGATGTGACCCCCGCTGCTTGTCAGGGTACTTGGATATTTCTTTAAGACACACCAGCTTGCCTGGCCACGCCCCATTGCGTAGCTATAAAGCACCTGTGCCAGCGTGTGATCACTGATATCACTTCGAGCGAAACGTGTCTCCGAGCGGCCAAAGGACTGGAGAGATAGTCTCTTCACTCAGAGAACCAAGGTTACAGTGTAACCATATGTTCTCTATCATCTCGAGACTATCTCTCCACTCTGTTACATATTCCATATGTACGGGGTAGATCTTTAAGACACCCCGTGAGGAGACGGTGCAACCCACAATCCCATGTGCAACAAACAAACTATTTACAAATGTACACTATATACAATTCCCCGGAGTAGGCCCTGCAAGGTGCTTGGGCCGGCCATAGGAGGGAAAGGGCTGCTGGGGAAGCCCGCAAGACGCAAGGCTGACCCGAGGGGGACAGGCAAGGGCCCCGCAATACGCAAAGGCCTACCATCGGGCCACGCCCAGCACACGCTCACCAAAGATGGGGCTGGTGGCCACATTCAACCGGTAGAACCTAGTAAAGGTTGACTGAGACGACCACGTGGCAGCGGAGCATATGGAAGCAGTCTCAGTCAGAAGTCAGAACTCAGTCAGAAAGCTGGGTTGGGGCGGAGAGCCACACTCAAGCCGTCTGGGGAAAACTGACAGCAGTCACCATGGAAAGCCATTTGAGGTCAGCGCCCCCAAGAGGTTCGAAGGGGGGATGCAGAAGGGCCCCGAGGATGATGTCCAAGTCCCAAGGAGGAACTGCCGGACCGGCGGTGCGGACAGTAAGTTCGAAGGAACAGGGAAATGAGCACACAGTCCTCCGTACTCAGTGCAAATTCCCGATGCGCGCTGCCTTGACTGCTGCCACCAACCCTTGCAGTGTTACAGCGGCCTTCTGTGCCTCAAGCTGGGACTGCAAGAACTGCAGGATCTCCTGAGCTGAGGCCAAATAAGGGGCCACCTGGTGAGACACACACCAGGTGGTAAACACCTGCCAACGGTATGAATAAGCAGCCCTCATGGATGAAGCCCTGGGCATGCTGGATTGTCGCCAAGACAGGCTCCAGTAACCCTAAGGCCAGGAGCCTGTCCCTCTCAGGGGCCAGGCCACCAGCCTGAACCCCTTCTGGAAAGGGGTGGAACAGGGCTCCGTTCGCCTGGTAGAGCAGGTCCCTCTGGTGCGCAAGCTCCCAAGGCAGTCCGTCCAGTAGGGGTGGAATCGCTGAGAACCACAGCATGTAGGGCCACAGAGGAGCCACCAGTATGAGCCACACACACTCCACCAGAACTCTTCAGAGAAGAGGCTGGAGAAGAGTGAAGGGAAGAAAGGCGTAGAGACCACCTGAGGGTGGAGTCTCCACTCCCCCGACTGGGGCCCTCCCCTTGACATGGTGTCTGCCACGGAGTTCAGTGCCCCGGCACGTGCACAGCTCTGAGCAAGAGGAGGTGTGGGTGAGCCCACTGCCACAGGATGGTCGCGAGCTTGCACAGGGCAGAGGAGCTGAGGTCCCCCTGTCTGTTGATGTAAGCGGCCGTCACTGTGCTGTCGGTGCGGACAATGATGTGGTGACCCCTTAGTCTTGGCAGGAAATGAAGCAGAGCGAGGAGAACCACCTTCAGCTCTAGTACATTTATGTGCTGACACAGCCACCGGCCGGTCCAGACACTGTTGACACCATGGACTTCGTGTATGGCGCCCCACCCCAAAGAGGATGTGTCTGTGTACACCTGTTGGCGATAGATCACTGGACCCAGGGTTTGGCCCAGCTTGATGTTTGCTGGGACCCTCCACCACCGGAGGGCCCTGTGAAGCCTCCGAGAGATCACCACTTTTGGTCTTGTGGGACCTCTGAAGGCATAAGCCCAAGCCCAGCAGACATCTCTGCACAGGCCGCATGTGTAAGAGGGCAAGGAGGACCACCTGCACCATGGCTGCCATTAAGCCCATAAGGTGAAAGCAGAGTCCCCAGTTGACCAGCGCATGCAGCTGGAAAAGGGTGAGGCAAGTCCTGAAAGCCTGCTGCCTCTCCAGGGTCAAAGGGTTATCTCCAGAGGGCCCCTCCCTTATTGCTTCCTTCTCCAGGAGAGTGGACAGCTCCGCCTGCAAAACTACCCTCTGTTGAGGATTGCCCACCGCTGTAAAGGTGGGTGTCCTTGTCACTGGTGGCTGATGCAAAAACTGGATACGGTATCCATGGGTCATGGTTGGGTCTGCCCCCAGGGCCAATCAGGCCGCCCTCCAACGGCTGGGGGCCCAGTGGTTGTCGGGGGGGCGGGCCTGGTGGGCTGCCCAGGGGCGCCTGGAGGAACTCTGAGCCTTAGCAGGTGGTCCTCTCCCTCTGCCCTGTCGGCGGTACCTGCGCTGCCAGAAAGCCTCCAGCTGGAGTCTAAGGTCCCCTTGACCCCATGTCAAGGCTTCTGGTGCTGGCTGGGGCCGAGATGGTCTTGGCCTCCCCGAGCCCATGACGCGCCTGGCCAGGCCACCCGAGACCTCCTTCACACAGTGGCGGCTCTCCTGAGCCTGCTGTATCAAGCCAGTAGCGTTGGGCCCAAACATCGCGGTGGATTCCACCGGCACCTTAATCAGGCAGTCTCTATCCCCCTGCTGAAGCTGGGACTGAGACAGCCACAGGTGGCGCCTAACCACCCAGAAGGAAGCTAAGGCACTGCCTGCTGCCTCAGCCTGCTCCTTCACAACTGAGGAGAGGCATGAGGAGGCCATCTGCAGCTCCTCACCTACACTGGTGTCCACCTGAACTTGATGAGATAAGTCGCGGAGGTAAAGTGCCAAAATAGCCCCAGTATTGGCCAACCAAGTCTGCACTGCCACAGCCTTATGTAGCTTAGCGAGCAGACTATCCATAACCCTGCAGTTCTTGCTAGAGCAGGTGGCACTACCAAGGATGGAGCTGGAGGGAGAAACTAGTGGAATGAGGGTTCAGTCCACTGGGGGAAGTGGTCCACAAGCAATCTGGTCTCTGTCATGCACGTTGGAAAAACGGCAACATGCCGCAGACCACCTGTGGGTAGCAGCTGGAGACTGGAACTGCTGACACAGCAGCTCTTTAAAGTCAGGTAGGAGGGGCACCTGGGTTGATGCAGGGCGCACCTCCATACCCTCCTCAAACCTAGAAGATGTGGCCCCAGGGTTCTCAGGGAGGGCAACACCCAGAGCCCTTGAAGCCCTGTTAATCACCTCCTCAAACTGGTGGGCCATCACCCCTCTTGTTACTTCTCTCACTGTGTGCTGTGCACAAGAGAGGTCGTTGTCATCGGAGGAAAGGACAGTTTCCACATCCACGTCCTCCTCCTCGGCTTGTTCTTCCTCCCTGCCTAACCCCGAAGCCGGGGGCGGGAAAGAGCTAAGCGGAGGCCAGCCAACCATAGGCTGAAGAGGAGGCAGTGGAGCCTGCCAGGCTCCTAGATACTCCCTCCTCCCCTCAGAGGCTGCCACCATTCTTCCAATTTTCTGCCTAGGCCCCTCAGAAACATGGGAGCCCGCACGCTTTGCCTTCTCTCGCTCTTTTCTCTTTTTCTTAGCAAAAAAGCGACAACCCACACAGCAATGTCCCTCCCGGTCTGCCATATTGCCAGGGGCCGGAACCCAGAAGTACTTCACAACCTCCTGTTTACCTGCTAGCAGGTAGCACCGCAGCTCTCTTATTATTTGTTGTTAAGTGTACTCTGCGTGCCAGCCGCTGTGAGGGCCGTACTATCACAAGGGGATGGGCGGGAGAGTGCTTGAACTGGGAGAGGTGTTCTCCGCCGAGCGTGTTAGCCCGCGAGCCGCGGGCAATACGCCGGGGAGAAGACTCCACCAAGGCCGGAAGCCAGAGACCTCCAGCTCGCCCAGACCAGGTGCACGGTGTGTAGCTACCCCACCGAGTGCATCAGCTCATGAGCGAGCAATACGCCGGGTAGAGGGCACTGCTGCCAGGAGCCAGAGGCGGGATGATGGCTCGCTGAGACAGGACAGAAAGAGTTCTGTACAGCAATCCAGGGAGGCTGCCAGAGACAGACGCCCCGACTTACTCCGGTAAGCGGATACACAGCTGTACAGGTTCCTCTCTTTCCTACTTTTTCCTTCTTTGTTTTTTGTTTTTAGTTTTTCATAGATTGTGTGACACTGACGCACAAGTGGAGATCAAACAATCAGTGATTACACGCTGGCACAGGTGCTTTATAGTTACGCAATGGGGCGTGGCCGGGCAAGCCGGTGTGTCTTAAAGAAATATCCAAGTACCCTGACAAGCAGCGGGGGTCATATCCCGTACATATGGAATATGTAACGGAGTGGAGAGATAGAGAACAACACTATATCTCACTGTCAAATTAATTACTTTTTGTGTGTTCTTTGTCTTCTGGTGCAGGTTAATGACCGGTTGGATAGGTACTGCTGTGGTTTCACACCTGATCCGACAGACATGTGTGTGGAGAACCTGCTGCACACCAAGTGTGGCAACACTGAGGACCTGCTGCTGGTTCACATCCTGGTACATATTACAAACAGTACTAACGTTATTTCAACTTCACAGATAACACAGATTAAATCAGGGCCCGTATTCACAAAGAATCTTAAGGCTAAAAGTAGCTCCAAACAGGTGAATTTAGGAACAACTCCTAAAAATACTGGGCATGTCAGTCGTTAATTTAGGACTCCTAATTTTTGAAAATAAGAGTTATTCACAAAATATTTTAGGCCTAAAAGTTGTACCTAAGTCTGGGACACCTTAGAAGTAGTCCAGAGGACTCCTAATTACCTAGTCACCTAGTCACAGCTGAATGTTTTGGAGAAGCTAAATGACAGGAAATTATTAAAACGATGTCGGATGGACCGCAAAGGGATTGAAGTTGTGGTTGGACACAAATACGTCCCCAACCAACTGAAACTATCCAATAACGCCAGAGTTAAAATGTTTGGCAACACTCTGGTATTTGGCTATAGGGAAAATGTAGCTCTTCACACAGGACTAGTTTTACCTGGGGACCTCAAGTGATTTAGAAATGATCCCACCACGACTGTGTTTCGTGCAGCGCATTCACACAGGATAAGCGAAGTCTGTGTTTTAACTCAAATTTACTGACATTATCCCCGGGTCGATCACACCGGAGCACTTGCTGGAGCAGCACAATGGTTTGATATGGATATTTTTAATATAATAACTGGTGAGCCTGTTGAAAGATGGAAAAATGTTCCTTACTGCATGCTGCCATGCATGTAATCAATCTAATCATCTTTAGAGATTTTGCTCTTCTGATGAGCCTCCTGAATTTGCACCCAAAATGCTGTCAAAACTTTCATTTATAATTCCCAACGCAGCCTCCATAATTCTCGACCAGGGAAAAGGCAGAAACAAGGCGTGGAAAACTCAAAAAAACCTTAAGAAAAACAAAAAACAACCCCAATTCGCACAGGACTAATATTATCACATGACCTCTGTATTTGGTGAAATATGGTGAGTAATTTGCAGTGGAATTTTTACATTACAAATTACAGACATGGCAGAATCACGCGGTATTAAGATCACAGACGACCTCCACAATTATTACAAATTACTGGAGGTTATACTAGTCCTGTGCAAATACGGCTTTTGTCAATCGGAAAAAGTTGCATTCCATCAATACACAAGTTGTCAGTGACACATGTAACAATATACTGTACATTGTTGCAAAATGGCCTGGATCAACACACGATTCCCAAATTTTAATGGAGTGTGGTTTGATGCAGCTTTTCGAGCAAAGGCTGCTTTTATTGGCAATTCACGTTTTTCATTGCAATCTTCTAATTTGTCATTTTTGTCCGAAGCGTTTTTGGGGTTTTTTTGGGGGGGGGGCACTTATTTCTTCTCATAAATACATTTCTTCATCCAATATCTTTTTGTCATGGGCTTGTAGCCAACTTCCTTATTTTCACTTCATGCATTGCATGGCTGCCCTGTCACTCAACAACCAATCACCGTTGCCACCACTTCTAAGCGCGTCCTTATAAAATGACATCATCCATACCAACAGAGTGTTACTTTTAGTTTAGTAGTTCAGTGTTTTCATAACTAAGGTCTCAGCGGCTTTGTGAATTACTTTTAAGAACGACTCCTACATGAAAACGTTTAGTCTGATTTAAGAGTACTCCTAACGTTAAGATAAAAGTCTTTGTGAATATGGGCCCAGATTTATTCTCTTTGTGCCATTAGGAGAATTATTTCTGTCCCTAAGGCCTTTGGGATGTTTTCTTTTTATTTGCAGTGCCGGAACAAAGACTAATTTATTCTTTGTTAAAGGACACATTTACTGATCTGTGCTTTCTCCCTTGCCACACATATTTGTTGTTTGATTTACAAACTATAAAAGTCACTTTGTTGTTTAGTCAAATATTCGTTATTAATTTAAGTCCACCTGGCTGGCCGCGTTTTTGGTTGTTCCATGGCAACACAGGAGAATGGATCTATAGTTAAATGATACAACAGACACATGTATTACACATTCAGTAGTGTTGGTGTATGTCTTTTCATAGCTAACAACAAACATCAGCCTGGCAGCTGCTGGTTGCATGCGATTTACTACATTTAAAAATAGATAAAGCTGTTTGTGGTAGAATCAGGCAGAGCATTTTTCATTCTGCAGTCATCTTAAAGGTTCCAACATCACTTATCTGCTGACACCTCACTGAAATAGAATTTATGCTTTTTTTATAGCCTACAAATAATCGATTATTGAGGCTGAGGTCAGTGCTGATACTGGTAGTGTTATGGCATAAACATATTCATGTCAGGTTAGGGGTTTAAAGGGGAAAACTATGGAAAGGGGAGGTGGACCCAAACGCAGTTACACACGGGAGACAAGGATAAAGGGGAACAAAAGGCGAGCTTTAATTTAAAGCTGATGGCAACAAAAACACAAGGAGCATGGAAAATGAATCAAAGACAAAAAACAAAGCAGCAACGCAACAGCAAAACAAAGTAGCAAAATAAAACAGTTCAACAAAGTGCAAAGAAAAAGGCAAAGTACGAATCAAACATGTAAATCTCAAAACCAAAACATACCAGACAGGAAGAGCATGGACAACCAAAGACAGAATACAAACAGAAAACAATGACCGGACAGGGAGAGAAGGGAACACAGAGACTAAATACACAGACATTGATTACCAAACGAGGAACAGGTGAGGAGAGAGAGGAGGGAGGAAGCCAGGTGTGATAACGAGGGGGAGGAGCACAGAGGAACAGACCAGCAGGGAACAATACTGACAGACAGAGGGAGACAGAGGGCAGACCACAGGAAAGACTTAAAGGACAAGAGACACAAGAGGGAATGGAAAAACAAAACATGACACAAGACATGGAAAAACAAAACAGAGGACACAAGACATGATACAAAGACATGAGAAAATAAGACAAAAAAACATAATCAGAGCATAACACCAGGACATGACTCTAGAGTCATGACAATTCACAGATTATATTATTGGCCAATACAGCTTTTTTTTTTTTTAATCGATCTGTGGAATGCCGTTATCAAACACTTGCCAACTGTGACAAAGAAATATATACCAGAGGCTAATTTCATCATGTACTTTTTACTCTCTACTGGTATTTACAATGCATGGCATGAGAGAATTAAATTCATTCACACGGTGTTTAAAGCAATGTTCATTTTTTTCAGCATCGAGCTGTACTCTGACCAATGATTATCCCGTTAAGGCTGTAATGAGAAACATGTTAATGTACAGTAAGAACTGGGCTCTCCTAGTGAAGAAGTTTATACGATGCATTATCAGAGTGTTAAAAGTGTTTTTTCTAAAAAAGCCAGATGCTTCCCCAGAAAGTGACAAACAAGAGAGAGACACTTTCCCATGTCTATTTTCTCACCTCCACACACCTGGCCACACCTGTGTACAGAGTAGTAGTAGTGTGTGTGAGTGTGGAATTGTTGGTTTAAGTTACAGAGGGTTACAGAAATATTCAGATTCCAGTGATTGAAAGGTATGGGGAAGGGGATTCATGGATGACATGGATGACTCCTCAAGAGTGAAGCTTAGACATCTGGATCACCCCCTGGTGGCTTGCTGCAGTATAGGTCATAAACAAAGCTGCCCACAAGCAGATGGGATATTGGCCAACTAAAAAGAGTATACCTCAAATACATTTTTCCCATAGAGGATATCTGTAATTCTAGGTTGTATCACGTGATGTGTGTTCAAGAGTTATTTCTCAGATTAGTTTGGTTTTAATTATTCAATTGATGCCAGAAACCAAAATGGGATGGGACATATCAGCTGAGCCCTCTCTATGATTAAGTGGAGTGGGTGTATGGGCGGTAGCATTACTAGATGGGAAAAAACCATCATACCCTTACCCATACCATGATCATATTTTGGATGAAAATTGTTGTCAGTAAGTCATAAACACAACAACAAATAGACGCACGTGTATATTAAACAAAACATATTTAAATAAAATCGTTTTAAAATAAATAAGGGGGCTTGCTTTTGCATTCCAAACAGCTCAACTAGAAGACAGCATACATTTGTGAGAAAGTTCAAGCTCCATCTCCAAGTCTCTTCAAATCACAGGAGATTCAGGATCCATATTTTCGCATTCTGATGATTGTATTCCTGGACAGCATAGACTTAAACCAACTTTTTATCTAAGCATCATAAAATTACAATTTTCATACATTATGGCTTTTTGGTATTATTGATCAAAAATTGTACAGAAACGTCACCAGCATTTGCTTCCTGGATATTTTTCCTTCATTTTTGTGAAGTGAGATGTAATGTTTGAAATATTCTCATCTACAAATGTTGCATCCTGCTGACAGTGTATGTGTTTTTTTTCAGGTGAAGAAGGCAGATCCCTCTAGACTGGTGTTCATAGACAATGCTGGCAGACCCCAGCAGTCCAGTGACAACCTCAACTTCCGGCTGGTGGAGGGCATTGATGAGTGAGTTTAGAGCTTTAGATTTATGAAGCAGTAGCTTTATGCGAATGTAGTTTTTGCTTCATTCTGGCACCCAGGCTTGATAAATTAAACCATACAGAGTGCAATGCTTATTTGGACTCACAGCAGGCATTAACACTGATTTAAGGAAATGTTTCAGGAAAATAAAACACTAACAACATATTTCCCTGCTGAACAGCACTCCAATCGGCAGCACAGAAATGTCCACTGGGAGCTTGTTAGGGGTTTGTTACAAAGTGCGTCTGATTAGATTCATGTGCATTCAATTAGCAAGCTATTCATTATACTGAATGAATCAGGTCTGATAAAGATTCTCCTTGTCAGCCACTTAGGATTACAAAGTTGCCTTATAACATGCTCTTAATTATGTTAACCTGGACAGGAAACTGAATGGAAATAGAATTTTAAAGTCTCGCTGTGTAATGTGAGCAATTGGTTCTTTTCCAAAGGTAGAGTAATTCACTTCAGTTTTTTTTTGTTTGTTCAATAAAACAATTTCTTGGAGTGAATTTGTATAAACTCTGCTCAGTAGTTTTTTTTTTTAAATGATCATTATTCTATTGCTTGCATGAACTGAAAAGGAACCATTCACAATTAATGACCATGGTGGATAAAATCATTTCAGAAGACTCACAATTACACTACATTACTTGTAAGAAGGGCTTTAAATACTTTTGGGGTAATTACAGGCATTCAGTGATCTGAAAGTGTAGGTACCATTCATTTTCTGCATAAAGAACATCAAGTTACTGGAACTTGATATTATATTTGTTTAAAAACCCAAAGATGTAAGTCTGCAAAACATTCAGTCAATTAGCTGAGAACTGATATGCCCCACTAATGGCAAAGGTTCTGATAAGCAGTTTAAAGATATACTAAACATGATTTCCTTGAAAAACAATGTGTAATGTCTGCCCTCTGCTTTAATCTTTTCATTTTCTTAGAATTTTGCTGTGTTCAGGATGTGTCTGAGGCTTTGACCTTTGGGCAGTGATCTGTAGTCCCCTGCCAACAACAGCACACAGGGTGTGAGGTCGGGACTCTCTAAAAATGTAGCAACCAGGTTACATCACTGTCTCCATCTCTCTTCTCTGTGCTCTGGCTATAAAGGATGTATAAAGACTTGCTGTGTTGTTTGACTGAGGGCAGGGCTACAAACACACACAAACACAGAGCAGTAAGGCCAACAGCTGACAGGATTAAGCCTTTACCTTGGCTACAGTCACATAAAATCCAACAATGCAGCTCCTTCCTGCATGGTTGCGCAGAGGTGCGGGAGTGTTTTTGTGCTTCAGAACTGCACCATTCTGAGACAAGCATGAAATAACATTTGACATCTCTGAATCACAGCGTTCTCTCTTCACTCACTCTCTAGCTCACTCAACCACCGATAGTCTCCCTCACATAGTATACCTTTAAATCACCAGCAGTTTAAATCACTTTTTTATGTTCTTGAATTCAGCAACCATGGCATACATTTTGTTACAAATGTGTAGATACATTTTGTTACAATTAGTTTATCATATTTGGCACAATTATGAATAAGAATGGCTCTCTCAAAGTACTACTCGGATGCCTATAGTTTTTCCAAATAGTTGTAGCCACTCTCGTTTATCAAATGTCACTGTTTCCCCTAAAGCCACCCCTTTTAAGTGAACAGTGAAAAATATAGATATAACATAAGTGTTTCATGAATTGCATTCAAGTCATAGACATTTTACTTAGATAACATATTTCATAAAGAGGGTAAATAGTAAATCACACAAAGCAGGGGAAATTGGTGTCACCTTGTGTAATGTTCACAATGCAGATCAGTAAATTAGTACTGTTAACCTGGTTCACACAAGATTTTCTAAATGGATGTCAAAGTTTGAATCTGATCAAAATCTTACCCCATCATTATACCAGTTATTATTTCACAGATAAAGCAAATAACCCCTACCACCTAAAAAAGAACAATTAGGTATTATGATGAACAGAGCCATGAAACCTAATTCCTTTCAAAAAAACATAATTACCATTCTCCATTTCCATTGCTATACCAGGTCTTCCTAACTTGCTATAGCACTGGAGCACTGTAGTATTACTGTAGTAATGTTCTGCGCCTGTGGCTCAGGGGTAGAGCCTTGTTATCATAAGGTCCCTGGTTCTTCAATTCCACTGGTCTGCATGTCAAATTGTCCAAGATACTGAACACCAAACTGCTCCTGATTTGCTGGCCACCACCATCCATGTATGTATGAATTACTGTTAGTGACTTTGGATCAAAGTCTGATTTTCTTTTCTTTTTTTTCTTTTTTTTTTAATAATTGCAATATATAGAGAACATTGCAACCTGATAGCTGCTAGAGAGGCTTAAAGCATTAGTAATCTTGTTTTTTAGATTTTAAACGAGTCAGTGAAACCCGTCAAATTTAATTCTGTTTCTGTTGTCAGGTTTCCAGAGAGAGCAGTGTCCGTGCTCCAGTCAGGCTGTCTGGAGAGTCTTCTTCTGCACTCCCTTTACACAGACAAGGAATTCTGGGATAGCCAAGGTGGGGCCAGCAGTCTCAGGCTTCTTATCCGCACTGTGGAGCAAAGAGGAAAGATTCTCCTCCAGCACATCAGGGACAAGAAATTATAGCTCAAGAAGGACCTGTGATGGAGCTGAGCTGACCAAAAAGAAATAGAAAACAAACTCAGAAATAAATCATGAGTGTCGTCATCAGTGATGATGATATTGTAAATCATCATTTACATTAAATACAACAATCCCAGGGACAACCTTAGGATCCATGGACCAATCTTTTACAGATTAAAAACCCAAAAGTGGTGAGATCAGAAATGTTCCTTCAGCCTCCAAGCCTCTGAGTGGGTGTTGCCATTTGCATATCTGATTGGTAGCACCAACCAACACAGGAACACAGTATAAAACTTAGCTATTAGCTGTAGCATGCAAGTGAAGCACACACACAGTGTTCAGTTAGCAGGAGTGTTGAAGAGCACAGACAATAGCACTTTTAAGCTCGTAAATGTTCTCTTGTTGACAAGATAACAAATTCACTGGCCCACAGTGTATGTTTCCACCATGGACATAAAATAGGAACCGGATTAAGCGTCAGAGATGGGTCCATGTTCATTGTTATTAAAGCTGCTCATTAGTGCATGAAACCAAACAGTTGGATTCCTGAATATAAAATTGGCCAGCTCTGCTGCATAACTTCTGCAGTGTGGGGCTAGAGTATACCCACCAGAGACTCTTGCTGGCTGAGAGGATTGCATAATGTCTTGGCTCTTCTTGACCTTCCAAATATTATCAGACCAAATGGCTCAAATTCTTACAGTGAAACATGTCATAAAATGTTTCTACCATTTTACCATAAGCTTGTGTGAAAAAAGTATTTTTGAATTATGTTCTTATGACACAGTTTGGCCACCTTTTTAGCTTAGCTTCAAAGACTGATCCATTTCCTGCAGCATCGGTTTCCACTGGTGGAACTGGTTAGCTAACATTGACACTGCATGAAAAGCAGGATTTTGGTCAGTAAGCAGCACTGGAGATTGTCGTGGAAGTTCAGGTTTACAAGTGCACACAGCGATTTGCAGGCAACAGCAAAAACTGCCGTGAATCATCTGAAACTGACATGGGCCTTGCTTGGCAGTTGTCCCCCTATGACCTCCCTCCCCCTAATTCTAGGGGAGGCTTTAACATGTAAATGAAAATGCTGTGAGCTATACAAATGCAAATCAGGGTAGCAGGGGGAGTTTTACCCCAGGTGACCTTTTTCTAAAAGGTCTTAACTTCATTTTAAGAAAATCTCTGGTATAAACAGATCAGGCTCAGTATAGCCGAATTATAGACTGCATTTTAGCTTGATTTATTTAATATAAGTATGCTAGATTAATTACTGTGTCACTGTCAATGGCCAATGTTATGTAAAAAAGATACACAAAATGGTTTATTTATTTATTTTTTCTCTCCTGGGAACAAGGTAAATATAAAACGCCAGTTGTTAAGAAGTTAAAATTTGCATGAAATCTTTTGAGATAAGATATTAAAATGTATAAATAATTTCTGTTTAAAATGTGTGAATTTCTTGGGTTCTGAATGTTTAAAAGAAGTTAAAGAAGAAGAAGAAGAAGAAGAAGAAGAAGAAGAAGAAGAAGAAGAAGAAGCCGAGAGTTAATGGCGTCGAGCAGCTAACAGTGGACTGTGTGTGTCGTCAGTGTCATGTTTTATCACTAATGGACTGTCAGCTGTTGTCAGACGACATGCTGCGAGTGTGTGAGCTGGAGTCTCCATTGAAGTGTTTGTGTTGCTGTGAGCATTTTGTTTTCACAGAACAACCTTGCCTCATTAAGAGGCCATGACCTCCTATTAGCTCTGATCTATGTATGCAAGGCGAGATTTACATGATGCTGATAATGAAGCCATTGTGTTTAAGTAACTTTTATTGTTTACGCCTTCCTTGTTTAATTTTAATGTGACTTACGTATTATTTATACCACTCTCATTTTATTGTTTTCCAGCTGCCTGGATATTTTTAGGGATTTCAATAAGAAGTAGACAGACAACCAGTAGCATTGTGACAGGTTAATGCAAAGACAAATAACACCATCACTGAACCAATGCATAAGCTAGAAGTGCAAACAGTTATGAATGGGGGCCAAGCCCCCCCTCGCGACTCGGACCCCATGCACCACAGAACACATGGACGTTTGCCCCAAAGGATGACGGGCTTGGGGCAAAAATGAGGACATAGGCCATTGTCTGAGCCGTGGTACTCGCTGTAATGGGTAGTGCACTGGAAGTGCAAAAGGCTGAATGTGTGGCGATTTGGATTTGTTGTACTACATCATGCCCACTTTGACCAGTCATTACTTAACTATATGGCTGGCCTCAGGAGTGACACCACATCAGTACTGTTTCATTACATTTCTATTACTGCAACAAAAAGTGAGAGGGACAAGGAAAAATGCATTTATGTGGATTAGTGCGTGGTGACTTAACAAAGGAAAAGTGCAGCAGAAGTGGGCGGGGCCTATGTCAGAAAACCTACCTCTATTTGGGAAATAAATGAATATGATGTTTATAAATGTGTTCTTTAAAATGTGGAAGTTAAAGGCAAAGACGCATTTACATCCGTTATAGTGCCACCTACAGGCCAATTTGCACCAAATTTGGCATAAAGCCTCTGGATGACTTCAGGAACAGTTGACTGAAGTTTGATGGTGAAAGCCTTTAGTTGACCGAAATATGGAACAATATGTGTTTTTTAGCTAGCAAAAAAGATTGTTTGGTCATAACAAGCAGATTTTTTGGTCTGCCAAATTCTTTTAAACCTTTCATCAGACACATCTGAAGATTCTATGTGTAAAGTTTCGGGAAGATTAGAAATTAAATTGTAGTAGGAGTTCTGTGTCCTATTCTATTTTGTATAGTTTGGCTGAAATTAATGATAGTTGTTTACCTTGTAATAAGCCACGCCCACATTGGCCAGTCATGACCACCTTAAAGATATGGCCTTAGGATTGGCTCTACATCATACCAATCAAATTTCTTAAAAATCGGTGTAGCCATTCAGGAGATATGAACGTCCCATATTTTTAGTGCCCCCTAGTGGCCAAAATTCGCTAAATTTTGCTCATCCCTTCCCAGTGTCATGGCAACCAACGATCTCACATTTGGTGTTGATAGCATTTAGTTTGACCAAGATATCAAACAGTTTACATTTTTATAGCTAGCTACAGAAATTTGTTCGTTAATAATTTACGCATTTTTAAAAAAATTCTTTTGATAACTTTAGATCAGGTCCAGCTGAAGAGTTTACGTGCCAAGTTTCATGCAGACCGGACAAAATCCCAAAGAGGAGTTCAAAAAAGTACGTTTTCCGGTTTTTGTGATTTTGCGAAAAAACTTTCTAGGCGGCCATTGCAAAGTGATTCAGCTCCATTCAGGGAAGCTGAGGATACAAGGATTTTTGAATGTGCGACATACAGTGTGGGAGTTATAGGCAAAAACGTGTTGGCCTAGGTTATAGCACCCCCTGCAGGCGGATATATGTCGTTTTTTGTGTCTGAGGTACGTGTAGGTGTATGCACCAACACTCCAAATTGCACCAGAAATCGGTTTAGCCTGCAGCACCACTTTTAGCTGGAGTAAAATAAAAATCTTTACAATTACAGTAGGCTTCTAGCACCACTGGTCCTAGGAAACATACGTCTTCTTGCATACGTGTTACCTCAGCCCCTCGGGCTTGGCCCCCTAATTATGTAAAATTCTGCCTTTGCCTTTTACATTTTTGTGTATGTTAGGTGTGAAAAAGTCAAGACCAAAGAGAGTTACACTCTCCCACAGAAAACACTGCTCCTGCATCACCTGAAATGCCTGGTTTGGAGTGGAGCATTAACCTCCATAATTTCTGTGCATTTTCATTCAAGTGCTTCATAAAATATTATATTATAAAACATATACACTCCGGTCAGTCAGCAGCCATACAATTGTTATTGTGATTTAGAGAAATTGAATAGTAAAAACATTGTATTTGACTTACATAAAATGTCCTGCTCTAGTCTTGCTTGCGAGGGTGGTTCAACTTGTTCCGCCTCTGTTTCAGTACCAGAATCAGGCTCCAACATGTACGGTTGTACCGCAGCCATGGTTAGCAGTGGTTTGCAAACCATTTAAAGACCTTACAGGATGCCTTACAGACATGAGTGGCAATCTACAAAGCTGTTGTGTTTGTGTATTGGGACATGCTACAGAAATATTATCATCTTGCCATTAAAGGGTACACAGAGGACAAAATGCATTTGCTCTGGAAACAGAATCAAACATAAGCCTCAAGGTAACGAGTGTGTCAGTGAGTCTGTTGGACTGCTGTTGGAAAGCATCAGTACATTCAGGCCCTCATGTGAATTCATGCTCATTGTATAATCATCTGCACCAAATTAAATGTCCCTTTTGCTCTGTAGCTGTCTGTTGACAAGGGATGTTTGTCACTTCCAGCATCTCACCAAATGTCACCTCACAGAGGGAAATGAGACAAATTATTTACCCGCTCCTCTGCAACAGTCATTAGCTTATTTTTTTGGGGAAAATAAGCTTCCATCCATCCATCCATTGTCAACCGCTTAACCACAGTTGGGTTGCGGGGGCAGCAGCTTCAGCAGCGAGCCCCAGACTTCCCTTTCCCCGGCCACGTTGGCTAACTCTGACTGGGGAATCCCCAGGTGCTCCCAGGCCACAGAAAAGATATAATCCCTCCACCTGGTCTTTGGTCTACCCCTAGGTCTCCTCCCAGTTGGACGTGCCAGGAACACCTCCCTAGGAAGGCGCCCTGGTGGGATTCTCATTAGATGCCCGAACCACCTCAACTGGCTCTTTTCCACGCAGAGAAGCAGCAGCTCTACTGCGAGTCCCTCCCGGATGGCTGAGCTTCTCACTATCTCTGAGGGAGACCCCAGCCACCCTGTGGAGAAAACCTATTTCAGCTGCTTGTATCCACGATCATGACCCATCACTAATGATCATAGGTGAAAGTAGGAATGAAGATTGACCAGTAGATCGAGTGCTTTGTGTTCTGGCTCAGCTCCCTTTTCGTCACAGCCGTGGGGTGAAGTGCATGCAGCACAGTTTGCCACTCCTGTTTGCCACTCCTTCAGCACCGACCCCCAACCCATACGCAATGTTGAAGAGGCATGTCAACCAAGACAGCTCCTCAACACCCAGAGCCTTCAGCATTTCTGGTGGTATCCCATCAATCCCTGGGGCTTTGCCACTGTTGAGTTGTTTGACTACCACAGTGACCTCACCCAGGGAAATCGGCGAAGATACCCCGTCATCCTCCAGCTCTGTCTCCATTACAGAGGGTGGTTGAGTGGGATTCAGGAGGTCACCAAAGTGCTCCTTCCACTGCCCTATGACCTCCTCAGTTGTGGTCAACATCCTTGCTGTACACAGGATGGTTCCCTGTTTCCCCCTCCTGAGGTTCCGGACGGCTTTCCAAAAGCGCTTTGGTGCCACCCGAAAGTCCTTCTCCATGGCCTCGCCAAACTCCTCCCACACCCACTGCTTTGCCTCTGCCACAGCTGCAGCTGCTGCCCTTTGGGCCCATTGGTACCCCAAAACTGCCTCAGGAGTCCCCTGGGACAACATGTCTCTAAAGGATTCCTACTTCAGTCGGACAGCTTCTTCTTCTGCTCCTCTCTTCACCCAAGTGTCCAAAACGCATGGCCTCAGATCAGATACGATCACAAAACCAATCATTGACCTTTCGGCCCTCTGGTACCATGTACACTTATGAGCATCCTTGTATTCAAACATGGTGTTCATTATAGACAGACAGTGACCAGCACAGAAGTCTAACGATAGAACACCACTCGGGTTCAGACTGGGAGGCCGTTCCTCCCAATCACGCTCCAGGTATCTCCGTCATTGCTGACGGGCACACTGAAGTCTCCCAGTAGGACCACGGAGTCCTCCACTGGTGCCCCATGTAGGGCCCCAGCCAGGACCTCCAAGAAGGTTGCATACTCCGAACTGCTGTTCGGTGCATATGCACAGACAACAGTCAGAGTAATCCCCTCAGGCATAGAGAGGTGACCCTCTTGTCCACTGGGGTAAAATCCAATACGGTGGAAAATAAGCTTGTTCTATGTTCTATATGTAATTTTTATTAAAACATTTTACAGAGAGTAGATTAATTGATTGATTTGGATGTCTGTTTTTATGAAATAAGCTTTTCTGCTTTTAATAGAAGGATTAAGATGTGATTAGTCGTAAATTAGTCAAAGAATGTCTCTGGTGATGTGTTTATAGCAAGGAAAAAAAATTGTCTCTTCTTACTTAGTAAAGAAGTTTTTGAAACAAAAAGGCGCTTTTAGAAAATCAGAATCAGAAATCCTTTAATGTCCCGCAGACGGGGAAATTTGTTTGTCACAGCAGCAACAGAATATTACAAAAACAGAAACATATTACAAGAACAGGAACAATAGTAGAAATAAGCAATACAATTAAAAAGGGAAGAAATAGACATATACATATTTACATGACATAGTGCAAAATTAACAGCATTTTTTTGGTTTGGTTTGGTTTTTTTATACATAGATTTTAAATACACATAACAAATATGGAATAAATATGAGTGTTAGGAAAATTGACCAGATAGAGCAAAAACAGAAGTGACCTTGTGCAGACATACTGCACAGTACAGGGTACAGGGTGAGGTCTATAGGTTATTGGGAGCAGTGCTGGTTGTAATGTCTGACAGCAGCAGGAAGGAAGGACCTGCGATACCTCTCCTTCACACACTTAGGGTGTATCAGTCTGTTACTGAAGGAGCTGCCCAGTTTTTCTGTGGAAATATAAATATTCTGCTTTAACTGCACAAGGACTTATGGCTGGGCAGATCTTTTGGAAAAATGTATTAAAAGAGTCAGTAATAAGCACCCAGATAGTATAGGACTACTGGATAGACTAACCCCGTCATTATTTTCTCTCTGCTTGATTCCTTTCACAACATATTGGCAATTGCCTATCTGTTTATCTTAACCTCACCTGAACAGCCACTAGTCTATAAAAACGTTATGTAGGCTAATGTTTTATGTGTTTAAATCAGATCAAATCAAAATAAATGAAAATGATAGTATTTACCACATAGTTCCAACAGGTGGGGCTGCAAGGCCATAATTATGGCATTTTATATCGTAAGACCTATCCGTGGAGCTGTGACAATAATAAATGCGGCTTTGGTAACTGAAAGTCACAGTAAGAAATTCACTAACTCTCAAACAGTTTGTTTGTTATGTGACACCACAGAATGTACTTTTGAGAGATGTCCTATTTTCAAATTCAGTTTATTCTGAATGTCCCAACAAGTACCTCAGGATATAAAGCTATTTAACTACATTTTTCCACAACTGCTGGGATTGACATATATTGTGAGAAGTATTTTTCTAGATGTTTTTTTCTCTTATATCTTGAAAGGCATTGAGGGTGAACCCTCATTTCAAATGATGCCTAGAGCACATTCCATATAAAAAAGAACACAACACAGCTCAAGAAAAGCTGATTCTGCCCAATATGGAAGCATCTATTAAAAAAAAGCCAGTGCTGTTCCAGGATAACTTTCTGGTATCACCTCTTTTTAGATAACTCCACTACCACGTTCATTTTCAACAATTACAAAAACAAGATATTAAAACTTCTTCTTCCACATATGAAATTAAGGTAATTGAAATGTATCAAAATTCAGGTATATGCCTGATGTTGTGGGTGCGAGGGGGTGTAAGGTTTTTCACATTCACTTATGCACACAGCAGCGTGTGCCTGTAATCCACCTCTAAGGGATGAGCTCAAAATGTTTTGGTGGGCGTATTCCTAGTCACCTTCTGAAGATATGAAGATATCAACCAAGCTTTGTGACAATTGGAAAAATGGTTAATGATTTGGGGCCAATATTCTCTAAGCCCCACCCTTTGCAAGAACATTTTGCTTGACGGCAGCCATGTTTTTTGACCGATCATGCTCATTAATAAGAGAAATTATTAGCTCGGTCCTCCAATGCCATATACCAAATTTGGCGATGATAGCATAAATATTTCAAAAGTTCTATTCTATTGGAAGTTTACACCCTATGTTATAGCGCACCCTATATGTTGAGCTCAACATGCATTGGTAGGCAGATTCCCAGTACAGTTGTGAACCTACCCACCAAGTTTTGTGACGATAGGGCAAGGGGTGTGGGTGGGAGTTATGGCTAATCATTTCTAAGCCACGCCCATTGCGAAAATACATTGGTCTGTGGCGGCCATGTTTTTTGACCAATCTGGCTCCTTTATAGTATAA
This sequence comes from Acanthopagrus latus, assembly GCF_904848185.1. NCBI lineage: Eukaryota > Metazoa > Chordata > Actinopteri > Spariformes > Sparidae > Acanthopagrus > Acanthopagrus latus. Next base: position 1,679,035 of record NC_051055.1, on the reverse strand, counting down.
ATATACCTTTTAATACCTTTTTTAATTTGGTGTTGATAGAGTCAGTGTTTCAAAAGTTCTATTAATTTTACTGTTTTTCACATTATGCAAATTAGCAAAACATTTAGGTAGGTGGAGCTTATCCCTTCAGGCTAAGAACCCTAAAAATAAACCGGCACAATTCGGGGTTAGATTAGGATTAATTAGGATTACACATATCAGTGCTATGTAGCCTACTCAGTATGCATATAAAAAGGACACATCTTGTAAAGGGTAAGTCCATACTTTGCTACCTGAATCGCTGCCACAGAAGCTCCATTTTCATAATGTAGATTGCACAGTACAACTCTTCATTGCATTAATCTTGTTTATTTGCTCATTTTTAGCTGTGCATGTGTATGCCAGAGAGTGAAAGAGAGTGCAGGAGACAGAGAAAGGTGGAAAGGTGGCAACAGCCACTCACTCATGACTCATCTGTAATGGCATCATGTAGCAGTATGAAGATCATTATCTGGTGCAGAGCAAAAAGAATCGAATATTATAAGAGGCAGAGGCAAGTCACAGGTCTGCTGTTGCTACCTTGAGGCAGTGCTGTGAACACATGAATCACTGGGAAAAGGAGGCCATGCCAGTAATGAGGATATTTTTCCTCCCTTGTTTGGATGATATCAAATTTTGAATTAGCTTCATTTGCAATGCTGTTGCTGCGGGCACATTTTTCCAAAGTAACTTTCAGGCTCAATAAGACAAACAGCTACTGTGTTTAGTCTGCAATCACTACTTGACTTGTGCCCAGTAAACAATACAAATGAAACACATGTTTCTCTGGCAGGAGTAAGACAAATGTTCTTATTGTCACAGGTTCCCACAGATGTTAAGAGGACCAGTCTTACATAACATTACCCAGCTGGAGGGCAGACACCAAGGGTACGAAGAGAGTGGCATTCTGTGGGGAGTAAAGCTTGTTTTCCTTTTTTTTCCTTGAGCCAGTTTATGCAAATATTATCTAGCTACTATTCAGTAGTCAAGCTAACATTAGTCTCTAAGTAGCTTTTAAAACCTTATTTGTAATGTCAGTTTCATTAAATGTGTGCAAAACATGTGCGGTCATTCATGTAGCAGTCTTCCAGTATTTTTTTTTCTCTTCTATTCATCTTCACACTATACCTGCCAACAGAGCCTCACCATAGTTGTTATAAGGGAGAGACGAACCAATTCAAGCATTTTGAATAGCAATGTCTGCCACACCACCAGTGGCAGTTGTATGGTGCATATCCTGCCCCCTGCACCCAAAAGCCAATCGCCTACTGTCACAGCCAAACCAAACACATGAGCTGGGGTGAGCTGATGACATTAAGTCACAGCACATTGGATTGAGTTGTAAAATAAGTTGATGTCATGAAGCCATGTGCATGTGTAGTCGAAGTTTACAGCAGAACCAAAAATTTTATGTGATATTAAAATTAATGTGAAACAATTAATCGCCAATCACCCTTTGCTGCTTCTATTTCAGACATTCCATCAACTCATATCATTATAAAATGACCAGTTGTATCATCTAATGTCATACCCTTCATCCCTTTTTGTTTAATTGGCCTGTTTCTTTTTTGTTTCTTAATTTCATCCCCTTCTTTCTCTCCTTTTGTTTAAGTCTCATTTGCCATCTTCCTTTGTAGCGTAGGGGCTGAAAACAGATACTCTTAAGTTGGAGCACCAGACGGGAAAAATTCTGGTGGTGGTGGAGGGGTTTGAGTACCCGAATGATCCTAGGAGCTATGTTGTCTGGGGCTTAATGCCCCTGGTAGGGTCTCCCAAGGCAAACAGGTCCTAGGTGACGGGTCAGACTAAGAGCAGTTCCAATGGCCCCAATGATGGGTATAAAAACAAGGATGTTCACGTTACCTGGAATGGCATTACTGGGACCCCACCCTGGAGCCAGGCCTGGGGTTGGGGCTCGCAGGCGAGCGCCTGGTGGCCGGGTCTTAGCCCGCGAGACCCAGCTGGGCTCAGCCCGAAAGAGCAACGTGGGCCTACCCTCCAGTAGGTTCACCACCCGCAGGAGGGTTCAGAAGGGGCCGGTGCCATGTGATTTGGGTGGCGGTCGTGGATGGGGGCCCCAGCGACCCAATCCCTGGATGGTGACTCTGGCCATGGGGACATGTAATGTCACCTCGCTGGGGGGAAAGGAGTCTGAGCTAGTGAGCTAGCTAGGGAGGTTGAGTGGTACTTGCTAGAGATAGTCGGGCTCACCTCCATGCACAGCCTGGGCTCTGGAACCCAACTCCTTGAGAGAGGCTGGACTCTCTTCCACTCTGGAGTTGCCCGTGGTGAGAGGCGGCAAGCTGGTGTGGGCTTACTTATATCTCCTCAGCTCAGCTGCCATGTGTTGGAGTTTTCCCCGGTAAACGAGAGAGTCATTTCAGTGCGCCTTCGGGCCGGGGATAGGTCTCTCACTGTTGTTTCAGCTTACAGGCCGAACAGCAGTGCAGAGTACCTGGCCTTCGTGGAGGCTCTGGGAGGGGTACTGGAGAGAGCTCCAAGCTGGGACTCCGTCGTTCTATGGTGGGACTTCAACGCCCACATAGGCAGCGACATTGTTACCTGGAGGGGTGTGATTGGGAGGAACGGCCTCCCCGATCTGAACCACAATGGTGTTTTGTTACTCGACTTCTGTGCTAGTCACAGTTTGTCCATAACGAACACCATGTTTAAGCATAAGGGAGTCCATCAGTGCATGTGGCACCAGGACACCCTAGGCTGGAGGTCAATGATCGACTTTGTGGTCATGTCATCTGACCTCCAGCCGTATGTCTTGGACACTCGGGTGAAGAGAGGGGCTGAGCTGTCAACGGATCACCATCTGGTGGTGAGTTGGATCCGGTGAAAGGGGAGGAAGCTGGACAGACTCGGCAGACCTAAGCGTATTGTGAGGGTCTGCTGGGAACGTCTGACGGAACCCTCTGTCAGGGAGGTCTTCAAATCCCACCTCTGGGAAAGCTTTGACCAGATCCTGAGGGAGGCATTGGGGACATTGAGTCCGACTGGACCATGTTCTCCACTTCCATTGTTGACGCGGCTGCTCGGAGCTGTGGCCGTAAGGCCTCCAGTGCCTGTTGTGGTGGCAATCCCCGCACTCGGTGGTGGACACTGGAAGTAAGGGATGCTGTCAAGCTGAAGAAGGAGTCCTATCGAGCATGGTTGGCTCTGGGGACTCTTGAGGCAGCTGAGGGGTACCAGCAGGCCAAGCGTGCTGCGGCACGGGCGGTCACGGAAGCAAAAACTCAGGTCTGGGAAAAGTTCGGAGAGGCCATGGAGGAGGACTACCGGTCAGCCTTGAGGAAATTTTGGCAAACCATCCGGCGCCTCAGGAGGGGGAAGCAGTCCTCCACCAACACTGTTTATGGTGGAGGTGAGGAGCTGTTGACCCCAACTGGGGATATCATTGGGCAGTGGAAGGAATACTTCGAGGATCTCCTAAATCCCACTGACACGCCTCCCATAGAAGAAGCAGGGGCTGGGGACTCAGAGGTGGATTCATTCATTACCCAAGCCGAAGTCACTGAGGTAGTTGGCTCCTCAGTGGCAAAGCACCAAAGGGGAATGAGATCAGCCCTGAGTATCTCAAGTCTCTGGATGTTGTGGGGCTGTCTTGGCTGACACTCTGCAGCATCGCTCTGCAGCATCGCTCTGCAGCATCGCGTGGCAACTGGGGACAGTGCCTCTGGACTGGCAGACTGGGGTGGTCGTCCCTTAATTCAAAAAGGGGGACCGGAGGGTGTGTTCCAACTATTGGGGGATCACACTCCTCAGCCTCCCTGGGAAAGTCTCCTCCAGGGTACTGGAGAGGAGAATTCGGCCGATAGTCAAACTTCAGATTCAGGAGGAACAATGCGGTTTTTGTCCTGGCTGTGGAACACTGGACCAGCTCTATACCCTCCACAGGGTGCTCGAGGGTTCATGGGAGCCTCGCTTCCTTGTGATCTCCTCCATGCTGTCTTGATCTAACTGGCATTACCCTTCCCCCAGCTTCCAGGTGTTCTTGATTTTCTCCAACCTTTCCCCTTACCTCTTAGGAGGAAATGCAATGATGCACTTCCTGCTACAACCCTAAGAAATCCTCTTCTTCCGAGCTTTCCTGTAGCAGGTCTAATATTTTCTTTCTTTCCATGTACTCCAAGTCCTCTGCACTGGGGTAGAAAGGTTTAAAGGGATAGTTTGGGTTTTTTTTAAGTATTCTATTGCTATTCACCTCTTCTCTAATGGCTGGATATTGTTAAGAACCTCACGATTCAATTTTAATTCTCTAGGTCGCAATTCAATTAAATATCGATTTGATTCAATATTGATTGAATGCTTTGGTATTGATTCATTAATAAGTAGTAATAAACAAATAATTCATTACAGTACTGATCATTTTTTAAAAAAGTAATTAATCTTAAATTATAAATCTTTCCTCTAGGAAGTTCTAGTTCAAACTGAAATGTACACAAAAGCACACGATGTGTTTAGTTATAAAATAGTGTAACCATAGTTAAGCTGAGATAATGCCATTGTTTCTGGGACTGCATGGTATTTTTTTGTCTAACATAAAAAGACATAACCGCAGAAGCAAGAGGGTAAAACGTTGACACTGAACCCCCCTCTCTCCCCGGAGGATGGGCGCATGGTGCAGTGGCCAGGGTGAGACCAGCTGTGCAGGGAGTTTACAGTTTCCGAAAGAGTGGTGCGTCAGACATGGCTACACGCCTCCACAGCTCCAGCGGCGTTTCAGGGGCGCATCACCCTCCGAGCCTCGAGCGAGGTCGCGGGCAAGGCGCTTCCGGCTGCTGGAGGTGGGGACCGAGAGGCATCGGCGAGGGATCTTTGTTGGAGCAGAGTGTTAGCTTGCTAGCTTACTTCAGACAATAGCAGCATTGTTCAATTATCAATAAATAGTTTGAGTCAACGTGTGTTAATGTTACTCCACCTTGAATTCATCAAGTACATTTGGAAAGTTAACATTAGGCCTGTTCATGTGTTATTTTAACCTGCTGGCTGTGTTTTCCTGCTCAGTTAAAATGCTATTAGTTTTCCATCCCCTTGTTGTAAGCCTTTGGTTTATTGTGTCACAGTTTGTTTGTTAAAGTTTACATTAGTGTTGAAGTGTACTGCTGTTAATACTCCACACTTTAGCTTTCAAATATCATTCATGTATATATATATGAATCAGCAGGCCTAAACCCACAGAGACTGCACCTCTGAGATTGACCACAGTGAGATTTCTGAAATACACAACTAAAGAGAATGTAATCAGCACAGTGTGGAGGAAAGGCATAATCTTGGGCAGGAAGAGAGTGTTTTGTCAGAGACATGAGACATATGAGAGGGCAGTTCAAGCTGCAAAGGAGTTATGGCGATTCGAGATGGGCAACGCGAGTGACCTTCGCTGGGAAAAAGTGAAGGACAACTGGTACTGATACCAACAAATGATCCGAGACAAGCTACACATATTTTATCAACCAACCGATGTTGAGACAGATGTTGCTTTTCAGCAAAACGCTCTTTCTGCTGCCTCCCCTTGGGTCTGCTTTTCCCCATTTCCCCACACACTTCCACTGCCTGTACACGAGGGCCTGCTGTCACAGTGCAGCGCCACAGACTCACCTGCTAGCACAAGGAAGGTGGTAGGCCAGTGTTGCAATAGCGTATGCAGAATAAGAAAGAGCCAAATAAAAGTTAAAAAACAAAATTTAAAAACCTATTAAGGAAGAGCTTGGATGCAGGTACTTTTTTTCTTAATGCAGCTGTAATGTCCTGGAAAATATTACTTAAGGCTAAGTTTCAGATCAGGACTCTGTATCGGCATTTACTAAATATTAAATGACTTGGATCAGGATCAGGGTAAAAAAAAAAAACTGATCGGGACATCCCTAGTTTTCACTGCTCATATCAACTGTTTGCACTGTAACAAGAACACTGAAATGTACAGTAACTAGCTGATGGCAATTAGCCAGTAATTTGCTGTAGTACATTAGACAGTATGCTTATGGTACTGTAAAATAATGTAATTCTTATTACAGTAATAATCACAGTACTGTAAATGTTATTACTGTAATATGGTGCTGTTTTCTTTATCACAGTAAATAGTAGACTACTGTATACTACTACTGTGTATATATATATAACAAATCAAAAATAATATTAATAAAGTGTATTTTTTAAACAAAAATGAGTTTTTAAGGGCACAAGGTTTTTGCTTTAAATCCAATTATGTTTCCTGAAAACATACTTTCAGTAGAGCCAAGATCAGCCCCCTGTCATTTTTTTTGTGAATTATTAATCTGTTGTTGTTGTTGTTGTTGTTGTTGTTGTTGTTGTTGTTGTTGTTGTTGTTGACCTGTGCTGGCGTATTCATTGCTCCATAGTTTAAACGCAGGAACACTGTGTTTGACAAATTGTGTGATGTTATTCTAAGCAGGCAGATGCTGTGGTCAGGCTTTTCAAAATTAGGAGTTGAGGTCACGCATATGGCAACATAAAGGTCACACTGCGTGCTTTTATTTTGAATTTCTCCGGAACAGCAGAGACTGCAATGAAGCGCCGCAGTCCGCAGTAACAGCAGTGAGGCTTTGACACCGGTGAGTAGCATACTTGCCTCGCTATTATGTAAAATGTTTGTATTAAACCATCGTTACTATAGAAGTATTGTGAGCTAAGACACTGGGAAATTTGCAAAAATGCTTGTTTGAACTCAGCTAATGTGTAAGTGCTTTAGCTAACTTTAGCTCATGTTAGTAGTTAGGCCTAATCAATCTAATTAGTCTGCTTTTTGCAGTGATGAAGTGTTACAATAAATTAATTGTTTCAGCTGCAGTTTTATGATTGCAGGCTTTACAGTGTAAAGCGCTGTCTTTCCCAGTGCAAACACAAGCTGGACAAGAATGTTCGTATTGGTCTGATATCTGTACTTAAAGCATTTATTATCATATGAAAGGCTACTGTACAGGAAAAAATGAGAGGGAAAAAAACTGTAAAGTCTGAGTCTGTAAAACGCATTTATATTTATCTGATTTTATTTTATTTACTCCTTAAGCATTTAAAATGTGAAAATTGTTTTACTGATGACAGGAAATAAAAGCAACAGCGTTAATATGACATAGCTTGTCAACTCTGCCTAAATACATTTATTTGGTCTCATTTATTAAGTGTTTGACGTGCATGAAGCAAAGTGATTTATCAAACATATATTTCTTCAAAATCGCTGGTTTACTTATTCAAGTTAATATAAAAGATGAAGTTGAAATGGCAGTAAAAATGGTCAGGATGTTCAATTTCAGCACAAATTCGCTCTCATGATTTATAGATAAAAGGTTTGAGGAAGAATGATTTAATGGATAGTCCTGACAATTTAACTAGACTGACATCTAACAGCCATGTGTTGTTAAAACAAATCGTTCAGTTCAGCTCGTTAAAGTCCAGAAGCATTATTCTGCAATAGTACATCCAGGCCTATCGGTGTTCATCCTAGCTCTTATTTATGAGAGTGCCATTAGTTAACAGCTTGATTTAGCTGCAAAGGAGTCAAGGAGTTCAGTTATAATCTTATAAGTTAATGTGACAAATCCAAACAGAATAAGAACTCTCCATTGTTGTATTTCTAGGCTGGCTATATAGTTTTGTTTGTTTAAGCTTACTCCCACTCCCCTCCTGTGGGAGTGCTGTAGTGGGCAGTTTTCTATTAAGTTTCATACTTAGTGATGCTAAGTTGAACCACCTGAAAGAAGGCTGAGAGTTGAATTTGATTTTAGATTAGACCTACAGTTCACATTGTATTTTTGTTTAGTGGGCTTTGTTTACATCGGAGGCCTACCAGTTACCTCAAACCAATCGGACAAAATGATGATGTAGTACAAGCCATTGTACATGTGGGAACTCTATGGTCTCCTGTGTATTTTAGTGAAATGGACTACTTCCATGGCAATTCAAGGACAAGGAGGAGGAGAATAAAAGCTAGAGTGCAGCAGCATTTAATGACCCTTGCCATGGAGGCTGTGGACCAGGCAGTGCTGGAGGTGGACCAGGCAGATCAGTCTGTGGACCAGGCAGTGCAGCCAGTGGATCAAGAAGTGCAGGTTGAGGAATATATGGAGAACAATGGTGATGAGACTGTAAATCTGCAGTTGGACTTTGACAGTGATGTTGATGACTTGAACATATGGAGTGACTGTGATGAAGATCCTGCCTGTGATTTTACGGAAGAGGAACCCCACTCTGATGCGAAGACGAAACTAGCTGAATGGGCAGCTAACGGTCAGGTGTCTGATTCTGCACTGTCAGAGTTACTAGCAATACTCTGGGAGCTAGGTCTGGATGTACCCAAGGATCCCAGAACAATCCTTGGTACAGTAAAAGATTATGTGCCAATCATCAGCCGGTCAGACCCAAAGCCAGTGTCATGTTTGAAGCAGCAGCAGGAGAGGGAGGGGGAGAGGAGGCAGCTGCAGCGAGCGCGGACACAGAGCGGCCAGTGAAACTGAGCGACTGTAGTGAGACGTTTGGGCAAAATTGTGTAAAAACTTCAGAAAAAGTGTGGGTGTTGAACCGTCTCATAACCGTATCAAACCCATAAAATAATTTGGGTCACACATAAATTCACAGGGTCGGTCGGAAACCGGAACCAAACAAATTTTTTTTTTTAGGCCTGGGCTGCCTCTTTCAAGGAGCTCTAATATGCAGCTGTGGCCTATTCTAGGTCAAATAGTTGAACTACCAAAAGCAAAAGCGTTTATCATAGGTTTATATGCAGGTCCCTGTAAACCTGAATCTGTGAATGACTGAACTTCCTGACTGCACAGGTGAACCAGCAGGAAGCAGAGAGGGCACTCTCAAAATGGTTTACTGGGGCTAGAGACAGGGGGAGGACGAAGGGCATCCAGACAGCCAGTTCCAAATGTAACACTACAGTAGTGGTGGAACATGAGTGGGTGCAGAAAAGTTACACTGTTAAGATATACTCAGTTACTTTTGATCTGTTATCATTTTGTGTGTTCATCAGCAAAATCCAGAAAATATTAATAAATAAAAAGTTTAACTCAGAGAATGTGGCCATTTTTTAAAATTAGATGGAGCCTGACTCAAACTGGTTGGTGATTAAAAATTAATTTTTTTGATTAACTCTTGCAGCTCTAGGTTGGTTGTTTATTCAAACTGTACTCGGTACTCAATTGGGATTTTTTAAAGTAAATAAGTAGATTATTTTGTATAATGCATAAGATTACAATTAAAACTACAAGCTTTAAAATTTACTCTTAGAAGTACAAGTATGGAGCAAGATAAGTCGAAAAACAAATAAACTTTAACCCCATTTGGGGCCCACACCTAGTGTCTTAAACCCACATGGGCAAACATGCAACCAACATAGACTTCCCAGACTTCCCACTTGCAACCCATGTTTCAGCTCATGTTGTACCCATGTAGGGCCCACATAGGACTAAGAGCTGGGACCAAAATGGGTTTCACATATCTTGCTCAGTTGGACCCCACTTAGTGTAATCCTGTATTAAACCCACATGGTGAGTTAGCATGGGGCCAACGTGGAAACACCAAACAATCCGACTTGCAACCCATATTTTAGCAGTGTTGTCCCATGTAGGACCCACATAGGACTTAAAGTTGGGACCAAGATGGGTCTTGTCTGTTTTTCCCAGCTGGGGCCCACCTAACACCTAGTGTAATTCTGCCTTAAACCCAGATGGGCGATCTGACAATCCTAAATGGGGCCCACTGTTCAGCCCACTTTGTACCCACATGGGCCCCACATAAAAATGTTGGCTGGGCATTATTTAGTTAATAAACATATATAACTGTATGTCCTTGTATGTGCAAGTTTAATTTGATGTGGAAAATTGATGTACCTGTGTAAAGAAATCACTACTTCAGGAAAGGAGAATAAATACAGAATATGAGACTCAACTGAACTGTCCAAGCCAACTTGTGTAGTCAGATATTTGGAATAATTCCCTCCAGCCTATTCCAAAAAATGAAACAATAGAGGTGGTGCCCCATTCATGAGTGTGTTATTAATCACCAGTGATTAATTACCTTTATTATCAAGTAGTATCTCCTACAGTTCACACAGGGAGGAAACCCTAACCCACAAAACAAAGAACCTTTTTTCTTGGCTGTTTGCATGTGTGTTTGTACCCACTGTCTCATAGATAGACAGACAGACAGACAGACAGACAGACAGACAGACAGATAGATATTCATCCCCTCATGGAAATTCTGTGTATCCCATAGCTCACAGTACACATGATACATACACCATAAAAAGACAGCTAATATACACAACCATAAAAAAGACAGCCATTCAATCAATAAAAGAATAACAATGTGAGTAAAAGAAGTTAGGGAGGGGAGGGTGGATTGGGCCTGGCACCAGAGCCTAGGTTAGCGGCCCCTGTCCACAACTGAACTGCTGAACAGCCTAATGGCTGTAGGGACAAAGGCCCTCCTGTGGCGCTCAGTCATCGAGCGCAGCGCAGTTAGCTGCCGGCTGTGGCTATTGCTCTGCTCCATCAGGGTGAGGTGGAGGGGGTGGTTAGTATTGTCCATGATGTCAGACAACTCGTTCCACATCCTCCTCTCCACCACAACCCCCAGTGAATCCAGGCACCCTCCCAGCACTGAGCCTGCTTTCCAGATCAGCTTATCTTGCCTTCTGGTGTCCCTCTCTGTCGCACTGCCTCCCCAGCAGACAGCAGCATAAAAGATGGTACTTGCCACTACCGACTGGTAGAACATGTGCAGCATCTCTCCACAGACATCTAAGGACCTGAGCCTCCTCAAGAAGACGAGCCTGCTCTGGCCCTTCCTGTAGACCGCATCAGTGTTCACAGACCAGTCGAGCTTGCTGTCCAGGTGCACCCCCAAGTACCTGTAGGACTGCACCACCTCAATGTCCTCGCCCCTGATGTTGACCCGCTGCAGTGGTGGCTCAGACCTGCGAAAGTCGATGACAATCTCCTTGGTCTTCTTGGTGTTTAGGATGAGGCCGTTCCTCTCACACCAGCTGCTGAAGGCTCCTGCAAGGTCCCTGTAGTTCTGTACCGGCAGAACTATGAGTTGCAGCTGAAGTCCGATGTGTAGAGGGTGGACAGGTACAGAGCTAGCACAGTCCCCTGCGGAGCCCCAGTGCTGCACTCAACCAACCCAGAAACACAGGTCCCCAACCTGATATACTGTGGTCTTCTAGTCAGATAGTCAGTGATCCAGGATGTGAGCGCAGGTTCGACTCCCATTAGTCCAAGCTTCTCTCATAGCAGCAGAGGCTGAATGGTGTTAAAAGCGCTCGAGAAGTCAAAGAACATAATCCTCACTCGACTCCCCGGCTCATCTAGGTAGGAGTAGGCCCGATGTAGCAGGCAGAGGACAGTGTTGTCCACTCCAATGTGTTCCCAGTACCTGAACTGCAGGGGGTCAAGTGCGTGTATGGTCTGTGGTCTCAGATGACAGAGGATCAGCCGCTCCAGGGTCTTCATTATGTGTGACGCGAGGGCCACCGGTCTGTAGTGGTTGAGCTCGGCCAGGCGTCCAGCCTTGGGAACCGGCACAAGGACTGGGACCCTCCCTACCTGTAGGCTCAGGTTAAAGAGCCACTGGAGAGGCTCAGCCAGTTGGTCCGCACAGACCTTCAGCAACCTTGGGCAAACATCATCTGGGCCTGGTGTAGGGGACGGGGCTGATGCTGGAGAGGCGGAGGGGAGTGATGGTGAGGCCGAGCAGGCCACGGTCGCCGTGTCGAACTTATTATAGAACAAGTTGAACTCATTAGCCTTGTCCACATCACCTGCTGTAGCCTGGCTGTTCTTCATTCCCCTCCACACGTCTCTGGTGTCGTTGTGTTGCAGCTTCCGCTCCACCTTTTTATAGTCCACCTTGGCCATCTTCAGGCTCCTCTTAAGCTCCTGTTGCACCTGCTTACTCTTCTCCCTATCATTCTCTCTGAAGGCAGCTTTCTTCTGATTCAGGAGCCCCTTGATGTCACAGGTGATCCAGGGATTATTGTTGGGGAAGCAGCGCACAACCCTCACTGGTACAATCATGTCCCTGCAGAAAGATGTGTAGCTGACAATGCAGTCAACCTCCCTGTCGATGTCCGTGTCCCCCCAGTTTCCCTCAGTGACCTGCAGTACATCCCAGTCTGTGCACTAATAGCAGGCTCTCAGGGATTCTGTGGCCTCTGGAGTCCACTTCCTGAATGTCCTGGTAGTTATGGGCTGCCTCAGGACACAGGGTTTATAGCAGGGCAGGAGGTACACTAGGTTGTGATCTGATCTGCCAATAGGTGGAAGGACTGTGGCAGTGCATGCTTCCTTGGCATTAGCATACAGCAGGTCAAGTGTCTTATTTTCCCTAGTGGGACAGTCAACATACTGTACAAAGCCAGTAAGGTGGGAGGAGAGGCTGACATGGTTAAAATCTCCTGAGATGATGATGAATGCATCAGGATGCTGGGTCTGTATCCTAGCAACAGCCTCATGGATGACGTCACACACTACTGCGGGTACAGCACATGGTGGGATGTAAACAACAATGGCGACTGTGTACGAGTACTCTCTCGGGACACAATAGGCTCTGAGTCCGACTGCCAGAAGTTCTACATCCTGACTGCAGATCGTATCTTTTACTGTGATGTGACCTGGATTACAGCAGCGATTGTTCACATACAGGATCAGACCCCCACCTTTGCTCTTTCTGCTTGTCCTTACATCCCTGTCCGCACGGACTGCAGTGAAGCCGGGTATGTCCACACAGGAGTCATCCGTGCTCTCGGTCAGCCAGCTCTCCGAAAAACACATCAAGCTGCACTCCTAGTAAACTCGTTGATTTCTCATGAGTGCCTCCAGCTTGTCACATTTGTTGATTAGGGAGTTTACATTACCCATGACGATCGATGGTATGGATTGCTTGTATTTCATCCTCCTAGCCCTTAGCTTAGCCTTTAGCTTAACTCCAGCTCTGCACCCACACCCACAGAGACTCTGAACAAGAATAAACAGTTAAGATACATTAATTATAGAATGATGAGGCTGATTAAAAGTGTTTAGCAAGTGTTCTGTCTCTTTCTTCTCTGTATTGTTAGCAGATGTATCTTGTGAGGACACAACAATTAAACTATTTTTTTAGGGTAGGAGTGACAGATTCCTGCAATATTAAGTGATCTTATGGTGTACAGCTCCTTTGTCTAATTCATTTGTTAATCTATTGTTTATAGACATGGTATCATATTGGAAATGACTAGTAATAGTCATTTTCTTCAATCTTTACTAAAGGTTTAGCATGTCGCGTTAGACATAATGAGCTTCTATTATCAACTCTTACAGCCTGGCTACACTGGAAGCATGAGCAGCGCGGCCGCTAATGTCTTGCTTTTCATTGCAGCGTCCATGTTAACATTTTAGAGTAGCCACATTTGCTGCATTAGTCATTCTTCTCACGTACAAGTCAAGCGAGGCTGCAGCAGCACGTTATCTGCAGATTCGGACTCTTGTCTATTTGGTTGTCTCAAAACAACAGTCATATGGACATCATACTAGCATTTGACTACAGTTATAATATATGCACCTGTCAAATATAACAGGCCTGAAGAGAACAGAACAGGAAGTTGTTTTTCCTGTGCACTCTGCTGCACTGTACTACACTACACTGTACTCCCAGCTTTTATGTATTTTATGTTTATCCATTTATTCTTTGTTTGTTAATTCTCTTAGTTGCTGTTAAGTGTCCTTGGGTACCCTGAAATAAAAATTAAATGTATTATTATTATTATTATTATTATTATTACTATTATTAACATCATCAATAATAATAATTATTGTTGTCATTATTATTATTATTATTATTATTATTATTATTGTCATTATCATCATTATTGTTAGTGCACAAGCAGCCAGTGTGGCCAATATGTTACTTGAAGCAGCCTGCACTGTTTAAAGAGTACCTTAAGGGTAACACTATTGAGATTTATCCTCTGTATTTCAAGGTAGATTTTAGCTAGTCAAACACAGACATCTACAGCCAAAATAACTGTATGATTTTCAGATCATCTTTAATAACTTTCAGTTTTTATTTTCTCAGTGCTGGGTACCCGTTTCTTCCAGTGTGCAGTTTTTCTATGCTGCAATACAACCTGGACCCAGATTTTCTTTGTGGTAATTTAATAAACCCATTTGTTAATATGAAACAGAAGCATGGGTCTGGAGTAGTTGCATCTTCAAGTTAGGCTTTTGACTTCATGCCCCTCTTCAATTGGCCTGAACATCAAGTAATAAAGCGGAACACATCCTAAAGTCATTATCACGTTGATTTTGTCCTGTTCTGTCCTTAAGCTGCCATCTTAAAAGAGGAAGTCTGGACTTTAACCGTTTCAAGCTAAAAAAAATACCAACTATTTACTTCATGTTACACAATTTCTACTTTAACACAATATAAACATTATGAGACACATTACAACTTCCAACACAAATATTTGGTGGCAAGATCAAGGGGCCTGAGGACATCAGTTTATTTAATAGTGTGTGGGTTTCTTAATTAGCCATTTCCCATATTCTTTTTTTTTTACTCAGCCCATTAAGATATGATTTTGGATAAGTCTTGTTGTCATTCAATTTCAGATTTAAAAAAAACTTCTGAAACATAACGGATGTTGTTAAGAAATAAGCTAATTTATTTATTCACAGTTACTGAAAAAGAAACTATTACTAATGTAGAAAACAGACTAGTACACTCTCATTTCACTCAGCACACGGGTTGGGGCAGGGGCACACAGCAAATCTAACCGACAACACAAACATGAATATCAAAACCAAAACATCTTGTACACAAAACAATAGCCTCTAATAATCTCTTAAATGTGCATCTGGAAACTTTGAAAAAAACAAGTCAAGTGAAAAATGAAAAAAAAAAACAAAACATATATGGCAAATCAAAAGGAGCTTTATAGGGGACAGAATTCAAACAATGTAATGTTGACTGGTCAAAGATATAAAGTCCAAGAAAAAGTACATAACATCATCTTAATTATGACACAAGATAACAGAATATGATGGTGGCATTTTTTGTTTAACTTTGTGCCATTCAATAAACCATCTCTTGCGACATGTCTATTACCACAAATCAACACCTTCAATTCAAGTGTCTAAAAGTAAATGCATTTTTTCAGTCTAGCCACCCACAAGCAGCAAAAGACACAAACACAACTTCAATAGACAGCTTTGGATGTAAATTCCAACATTACAATTCTTATTGTTTAGAAAGCCTCTGAGGAGAGTAAAATGACTTATGGCAGAGAATTTTACGTTAATTAAAGAGCTTTACACAAGGCAGTGGAATCCTAGGCAGCAACATACCTTGTTATCTTAATGAAAATGATTTTAAACAAGGCAGTAAAATATAACTGTCCAGCAGCAAACTGCTGCTTACAGGAAGGAAATCATTTACACTAATTAGCCTGATGTAATAGATTCACTCTCCACAGAATCTTTTACAGTTGTAATTAGTGCCAATTAGAGAAAGATAATTTATTCATGCAGTAAAATGGATGTAAACTGTTGCAGTGGGGCACTGCGGAAACAACACTTGTGTGTTGTAACACATACAGAAATCATTTTAATTTTGTTAAAAGGTTTCATCCATATATGTTTTAAATTACAAAGATCTCTGCATTAGGGTCAGAGACACTGAGTACTGTGACATTCATGATAATCTTGCCTGACCTTTCTTTTACACTTCACAATGACCTTAGGAACAGGGTGGAGAACTGTATAATTCTGAGCAAACATTAGTTTGAGATATTGAGAAACGAATGTACCATGAATGACGACTGGCTGAAACTATGTGTAAAAAGTTGCTTTGGTTGTTTAGGTTATGCAAATAACAGTGGATGTAATTTAGCAACTGGTATGTAAACTAAGCTACACAGGTATCACACTGATGTTGGATGAGTCAGAAAACATAAAAACCTTACTATTCTAAAATTTCTCTTGCTCTCCACAGAAAAGCCATATTGCATACTGTATAATGTAAAGAACCAGTGTTTGGACTAATACTAAAAAACATCTTATATATTATGTTGCACATAAATAAATCTTCTGATTTTAAATCTGATATTTTCAGTAGATTCATTGTTTAGCAGTGTCTTTTCATTCATTTAACCTGTTGCGTTCTGACCCTGTTGTTCAAGTCCTTTGCAGTTCATCTAGATGTCTGCTAAAATACTCTCTGTGCTGGCCAAGGACACATCACTGTGCAGGAGTTCAGCAGCCCATTCTAGAACTGCAGAGATATCACATTTCTGACTGTAGTCCAACAGTTCACATTTCCAGTTTGATTGTCTGGAACAACTATGACTCAACTTTTGTGTAAAACTGCACAGCAGCCAAGTCAAGCTGTTTGTACTAAGTCCGGCACATGAGAACATCAGCAAAGGGGCCCAAGAGGTTTTTGTTGAAGATACACCTGACCCACACAAGGTAAGTGGTGAAGGGCTTAATGTTGTCTGAGAAAGTGTAGTTCTGCTGAGGAAGTATATAAGGCATGTATGTGTTCTCTCCCTGCTCCTGGATCCACACCTCATACTTTACCTCTCTGACTTTCAGGTATTTCAGATTCCACGGAATCTGCCAGGAAACTGTGAGTTTAGCCTCGTTACTGGTTTGTACTGAGGTCTGACACTGAGCGTCTCTGACTCGGCCTGGGTGTACTGTGCTGGCTGGCTTTGACTTCTTCAAGCTGGGCTTTGACTTCATGCCCTCTTTGAGGACTTCCAGGAAGGAAGGGATGTCCACCAACGTGTCTTGGTAGATCCGGAAGAGCCACTCTGGGTTACGGCAGCACAGGTGCCTGGGGACATCTTTGCTCGCTAGTATTCGCTCTTGCTCCTCCTTCTCCAAGTGAGCAATACCCCCTTGTTCCCAGGGTCTGTCTGGGTGGGGGATGGTGTTCTCCTCCTTAGTGTTCCTCCAAGAGACATAGTGAAGGTCCATGCCTGGAAGGGAGGCGAGGGTTTTATACGGAGTGTACTGCTCTGGGTTGACAGCAAAGGGGAACAGCTCCACCACAGCAGCTCCTCTGGGGAGGAAGAGTGAGGTGATAAGCTGAGCTCCATGCATACTGACTAACATGGTAGCACCACTTATCACCTGGATGATACTTGGGAAAGTCTGTTCCTCCAGGGATATGGTGACCACTCTCATCTGGAACTCCTGGGCCAGTGCCATGATCAGCTCCTCTTCATTCAGTATCAGCCTCGTTGTTGAACGACTAAACACAACAATGTATGCATCCTTCTTCTCTTTCTCCTTCTCACCTTCACCACTTGCTCCATCCTTCTCCACTTCCTCCACCCCTGTGATGTTCATTTTCTCCATCAGAGCTCTGGCAAACTGCCGGATCTCGTTTCCTGAGACCAACATGTTGGCTTTGGGCCCCTGTGGCTGGACAAAACCGTACTGGTACCAGGTGGTCATCTTGGACAAGCCAACATAAGATTTTGTAAAACACATGAGCTTGCCAAAGTTTCTAAGCTGTTCTTTGAGCAGTGGCTGCTTGCTGCTAAGAAGTCTGTAGAGGTCAAAGTGTGGGCCTTCACCCCAGCCCTCCATAAAAACCAAACGAGCCTCATCATCCAAGTCGGAATACTGTTTCATAGTATAGAAGGCTGGGAGCAGGTCATCGTGGAACACATGCATTAGGTTGTCTGGATTGAACCGGTTTAGGATAAGCGTCACATCAGGTACAAACACTGGTTTGGGCATAAACTTCAAAGTAGCAGCTGGGAGCTCTAAAAAGTTGAAGTACTGGGTGTTGTGATCCTCTACTGAGGACAAGTCCAACAAGGCAGGTTGGAAGCGCCTAGACCCCAGGTTAGGCAACATGACAGAGGAATTAGAGTGAAAGAACACAAACTCCTCTGCCTCGGAGCAGTAGCATAAATAGTCAAATCGGCAGATGCGGTCGGTGTGCATCTTGCCAGTGCAGACCATGCGTGTGCCATGTTCCTGAAGAGCCTGTAGGGCTACATGGTAGTCGATACGAGCCTGTGAGAGCTCCTGGGACTGCCTTGTCATGTGCAGTTCTTCCTCCAGCAGAGCAGCATGCTCACTCAACTTTGAGTACTTCCAAAGCAAAGCTGCAACTACAGAGACCAGCAGCCCATTAAGGAGAGCACCCATGCTCATCCTGCAGCCTGCCACTGAAGCCCGCATCATTGCTGTTCCTGAGGACTCTCCTCCCAACTCCAGCTAGCCTCCGAACTCAGAGGCAGGCGACGAGACATCCGCAACCAGGTATCAACTTTGGAAATGGGAAAGAGGAAGCAAAAGAGGTGGGTGGGACAGGGCGAGGTGAGGTTGGGTAAAGAGAAAGCAAGGAAGGAAAGAGAAAAAAGGAAAAAAAATTAATTACAATTAAAATTACAAACTAATCATAAAAACACAAGAAAAAGTCTGATAATCAGTGCAGCAGAAGCAACAGCACTGATGTAATTAACAAATCAATTGTAAAGTCTGTCCATGCTGCAGTGGCCTTTATGTGAGCAATACAGTCCAGTGATTCCTTAGAGGAGGTTTCAGCTCTCACCTTTGGGAATTGTGGTTGTTTACCTTGGCGAACAAATGAGACACTGTCCTAAACTTAAATCCTCTGCTGCACTCCCTGAATGTCGAGACAAATTACACTGTCAGGAGGTGCAGAGAAAAGAACAAGAGCACTGCTCTCAACTCTACTCATCTGCATACTGAGAGAACAAGTGAGTCATTGAGACTCTAAATCAAACCAGTGGTAAAAGGCCAGCAGCTGCCTGCAAACACAAGGCAAATAGCATGGTGAATACTTATCTGAGGGCTAGCCCTTCTACTTTATAGCAATGGTTTCATATCAATTAATTATTTGCAATGAATTACTTGTTTGAGGTGCATGCACATATCACCATGCACCTTCACCCAACTGAGAGGAGGGAGATGAATACTAGTATCTGACTCCGTCTTGCACCAACATTTTCCAAATGCTTCCTTTTATTTTAAACACAATTTCACTCATATGAATTGCACTTGTGAGATTCCATCAGACGTATAAGCATCACTATTGATGCAACAGTGTCAGAGTAAATGCAGATGGAACACAGTGTAAATGGAAGATAAAAATGGTATTTTTGGAACGTGTGGAACGCCAGAGCAGCCGCTATTTGTTTGTGTCGCTCATATTTCTGTGTTTTCGCCCGCATTGTTTGATCGCTCGGTGTTGTAACTGTGTTTGCTGGTCATATGAATGGTTTATCTCAGTGTGTAGCAGAGATTCTGAGCTTTCTGTGGGTATGCAGCATTTGTGTGTGTGTGCAAGCTACATGTTGCTGCTGAGGGGGGTGTTATACTGCCTGATAGCCCCAGCCTGCGGGGTCCATGCCCCGACGTGAATGGACTGCGAGGGCTCGTCATCGCTGCTTGCAGCTTTAATTATTTGGTCCCGGGTGCAGGAAGCTTGAGGGTTTGTGCGGTTACTGGATGATGATACTTTATTTCATTGCATTATGCCTCATGTGGACATTTTCTTCAGCCAGCTCGAGAAGCGGACCATCAACTCAGTCTTTGTTTGGGGAATCATGCAGCAGCACACACAGTTTTTCTGACTTCAGCATACATTATTTAATATTAGCGGGAGCAGGCCACCGAATTATAAAGGAACAGCTTCTTCATCACAAGGCGTTGCGTATAGAGGCCCTGACGGCAGCATGCCCCAAGGTGCGTGGACTGCGAGGGCCCCTTCAACGCTGCCTGCAGCTTGAATTATTTTTATTTTTCTCTGGCTAAAAGTGGTGCTGCAGGCTAAGCCATGCAAGGGAGGGTGGTGCAATTTGAAGGGTTGGTCCAGGCTCCTGCAAATATCTCAGACACAAAAAAACCTACATATATCCGCCTGCAGGGTGCACTATAACCTAGGCCAATGCCTTTTTGCCTATATTTCCCACACTGTATGTTGCACCTTCAAAAACCTTGTATCACCAGATTCCCTGAATGGAAGTGAATCACTTTGCGATCGGCCCTGCCCACTTCCACCCGAAAGTTTTTTCGCAAAATTGTAAAAACTGGAAAACCTACTTTTTCGAACTCCTCCTTGGGATTTTGTCCGATCTGGATTCTGGCACGTAGACTGTTCAACTGGACCTGATCTTAAGTTATCAAAAGAATTTTGCTAGGTCAAAAAATGTGCAAATTATTAACAAACAAATTTCTGTAGCTCGCTATAAAAACAAACTGTTTGATATCTCAAGCAAATTAAATGCTATTAACACCAAATTTAAGGTCTTGGTTGCCATGACACTAGGAAGGGATGAGCCTAATTGTGGGCACTAGCCTGCTAAAAAGATGGGAAGTTTATATCTCTTGCACGGCTACACTGATTTTTAAAAAAATTTGGTCGGTATGATGTAGGGCCAATCCTGAGGCCATATCTTGAAGGTGTTCATTACTGGTCAATGTGGGCGTGTCTTAGTACAACAAATCCAAATCGGCACACATTGAGACTTTTGCACTTCCACTGCACTTCGCATTACAGCAAATACCATGGCTCAGATGTTGCCCTGTGTCCTCACTTTGGCCCCGAGCCTGTCATCCTTTGGGGCAAACTGCCATGGGCTCTGCGGTGCATGGGGTCCGAGTCACAGGCTTGGCCCCCGTTCTGTTTGCAGTTCTAGTTAGGGCCCGAGTAGGGAACCTGCAAGGACCCTATTGTTTTTCAAATGATTCTTCATTATTATTATTTACAAGTATTTACTACTATTTTTCTTTGTCCCAAATGATCGCATTTTTCACTGCCTGAACATACCCCAAAACTCATCAAACTTGGAATATAAGTCACACCTGGTGAAAAAATTTATAATCTATTGTCATTCTGAATTTCCACCACTAGGTGGCGCTGTTATTTAGAAAAGTGCGTTTTGGCAAATACCTCCCATATACTTTATTGCACATTGTGACGAATCTTGTGGTATAGGCCACGCCCGTTTCCGCCTAACATTTTTTCTACAAATTCGCAAAATGTCGAAAACCTGCTTTTTCGAACTCCTCTCAGGTGATTTTACCGATTTGCACGAAACTTTGCACACAGCATCTGTGGACCCTCCTGACAAAAAGTTATTAGAAGACTTTTAATAGGACAATTAATTTTAAAGTTATCAAATAATAACTTCCTGCAGATTTGGTTAAAAACAGGAAATGTACATATCTCCACATTGGTGTGGTCTAATGACAGAAAACTCAGGTTCCAACTTCCCCATGAGACCCTGAGGCCCTGTGCAAAATTTTAGGCAATGATCACAAGGTGGCGCTCTTTAAATTGAAGTATTTTATATATCTACAACGGTTCATTGGATTAACACAAAACTTTGTACAATCATTGTCAGTGCCCTCCTGAGGACAGCTGAGAAAGGGTTTTACCAATCCGCAACTAGGTTGCGCTCTGGTGGCCGTCTAATTTAATATTTGGCACTGTGCCCACACCATAATACTTATGGAAATTAAATTCATGGAGGTGCAATAGAATGGCCCCTGTGACTCTCAAATATGACCAGCAGGTGGCACTATTTTCCACGTGAAAGCGTTTTTGGCCCATAAACTCCCACATAATGTGGCACGTTGTTAAACCTTATAGCTACATGTTCCTTGAATTCAGCTGAATTGTGTGGTGTATGCCACGCCCACTTTTGCAGTAACTTTCCATCCACAAAATTGCAAACAATGAAAAACATACTTTTTCGAACTCCTCCTAGGCAATTTGAGCGATTTGCATGAAACTTTGCATGAAGCATTTGTGGACCCTCCTGACAAAAAGTTATCAAAAGAATTGTGATAGACCGAAGGACACCGAAAATATAAAACAACAAATTCTTGCACATTGTGTTGAATACAGACAATTTTGCATATCTTTACAAAATACAGTCTGATTATGACATAAATGTTCAAAATTGTGTGGTATGGCCTGATGAGGGTTTGTGTAAAATTTGGTGCAAATCTGCCAATAGGTGGTGCTCTGGTCACAGTCTAATTAGCGTGAATGGAAAGTAAATGGGAACATCTTCAAATCCTCTTCAAAACTCATCGACTTTCATCCTCTTCTTGTGCTTCATACTTTGAGCCATTCTACCCTTTAAAGAGTCAGAAGACCTTGAACTACTGGCCATGTATTCAGCTTACTAAAATCTTTTACGGTTTTGAAATCATCACAGTTTTAGTTTAAAGGATCTTTAGGCTGTCTTCTGATTTTATGGGTGTGTACTGCAAGAGCTAGAGTGCGTGACATCATTGCTAGAGTGGAGAGCAGCTGGAAGAACTGGAAAAAAAAATACATATTTTCCACTTGACTTGGATCCCACATCTTTTACTTCACATTGACAATATATGCATAGAAATGTAGGAAATCTTGTTGGCTTTCAGCTGATGGTCTTATTTCAGATGTAGGACTTACACTTTTGGATGTGGAAGCCCCAGAGCAACAAGCACTCCAACTACTCCCCCATAAGCTACAATGTTAATTTTGAGCCTAAATTTCTGGAGGAGAGCAGAAGGTACCTGTTTTGTCTCTCGCTCTGGCGTTCTCATTTTTCACTCTACAGTAATAAAAAAAAAAAAGACATCACAGAGTTCAGCAATGTCTCCTGTGACTCAATATATAAATATTTTGGTAATAACCATCATATTTTTTTTTTTTCAAAAATGGCAGGAGTTTGGGAGGTGTTTTCCCATTCATTCTTATGGGGACATCTTCTACTTTGCCTCTGCTACTGCTCCAGCATATGTGAATCCACAGAAACTGTAAGAACAGTCTACAGGTCAAGGTCCAACAGCACCCTCTACTGGTGCAAAGACAACTAGCAATAAACAAGTCAGGACATGCTCAGTCACACTAAAATGCAGCAGACCAGTCAATGAGCAGACCTTGTGAAGCTGCATGGACTCTGTGTGTTTCCCTAATGATGTGTGTGATCTTGAGGAAATGTATGTGGTTTCTGATTGTAGTTATGGATAATTTGATCACTATTGCAGTTTCTGTTATTTTACATGGAAATATGTTGTGAGTTTTCTGTAAATTCTTGACCATTCAGCCTTGCTAATGGATACAAACCTCTGTTAAACAGTCTATAGGGTCAAACAGTGTACTCCACTCATTACTTTATGTAGATTGCAGGGAGCTCTTCTGATTTCAGCACATATTGTTTAATACAGGTAGGAGGAGGGGCCCACCAAATCTTCCTCAACGGAAGGCATTGTGTTGACAAGCCCGGCGGCAGCATGCATCGACGGCAGCATGCCCAACATGCGTGGCCTGTGAGGGCCCGTTCATCGCTGCTTGCAGCTTTAATTATTTATCATTATTATTATTATTATTATGATTATTATTATTATTATTATTAGTAGTAGTAGTAGTAGTAGTAGTAGTAGTAGTAGTAGTAGTAAAGCTGTTATTACTGCCATGGCTGCTGTATGCCCCCTTCTCCCATCTCTCCCACAGCTTTGCATTCCCTGTTCTATGACAATCTGAGTTGCCAATAGAGATAGTGGATCTCTGAAGTTGCACAGCATATGTTTTATCTTTTTGTAATTTTACATTCATATTCACTGTACAGGACATGTAATGCAAATTAGAGTAAATGTATATTAGGTGGAATAAGGCTGCAAGGGAGCATTATTTTATTCATGATTCATCTGTGCGTAAATCTCTCAATAAGTTGTTTGGTTTATAAAATCTAAGAAAGGAGGAATATAAGGAATATACAGTGTCACATCAGATTCTGCTCTGATCTGAAGCCTACTGGAGAAATCACTTTTTAGTTTTCAGGATAAAAAGGTGGATTTATCTCCTGTTTATCAACGTGACTGCACCAGCATTCCACTTAGGTGACTGGAATTGTCTGGTGTTTTTTATGAACTGTAATGTTGCCTGCTGGCTGGAGCTGGGAGCAAAATGGACTTTACTTCATAAATATAACATTAGAGAGGAAAGGGGGAAAAGAAAGGAGAGAACCTGAAATCTGGTAAGTGCTGAGTTTAGTGATTACTGACCTGAATTCAAGCATAAAGACGCATACACCCTCAGTGAAGGCTGTTGCTCTCTAGATTATGGCTAATGTACAGTAAAGCTATCTAGCTATGGTGAATAAACACTTTCACCAGGTAACACAAATAATCCTGCAATCAAACTTGTTTTGTTGGTTTTGAACACACAATCAAACAGCCATGGCAATTAAAATCAATTTGGCATGACCTAGCCAGAAAAGTTCAGGATAGGTTCATTTTTAGTTTTATTAATTTCAATTCGTTTATTTAGTCTCATTTACCAACTTCCTGCCTAACTCTTCGACTCTCTCCTGGAAGTTACCATATAGCACTAAGTAAACAAATGAAATGTACTGTTAACTGGAGTTAACATGTGGATTTCCCTGGGTTTGCACATTGTTGGAACAGTTGGGAAAATGTAAGTTCACAAATCAATACAGTGTATGGCAAAGGTATAGTCATTTTTGACATTTTAATACAGAATTCTTACATTTCAAATCTTTAAATGAATATCTAAAATAGCGGCCAATTCATTTTCCGTCAATCTGACTAATCGATTAATTGCTGCAGCTCTGCACCTTACCTGGCCAGGCCTTCAAGCTTTGAAACAACTAGAGTAAAAAAAATCAGAGAGATGTAAGCTGCTTTTGATTTCCTTTCAAATTAGTCGTGGAACAAATAAAAAACTAGACTAGGTCAACCTGACTGGTCAAGGTGTGGAAATGTGGCCAATTCATTACTAAGTCAGTCACTGGTAGAGTTTGATTTAAATATCTGGATAGTTCATGCTCGTGCCCATTTTTCTTGTGGTCATGGAGCACATAATAAGCTGATAAAGAAAGCTCATATTGTTTCCCATGATATAATGTCATAGACAGTAAATGTAAATCAAAGCACTGTAGACACCAAATACTGCAGTGTTATCTTGATACTAATACAGCAGCCAAAATGAGGCGAAATGAAGTGTGAAGGGGAAGCTGCCAGTGAGATTAACATTAGGCAGGCATCCTGCATGCTCCTTTAGTCTGCAAGGACAAGGGCAGCGTAAGGCAGCGCCAGCAGTGCTGCATAATCCCTTTGGCTGCACAATGGCACCCACGGAGATGCATGTGAATGCCCTCTGCAATTTGCTCAAGCTAAGCAACCAAAAGCTTTAAATGGCAAAGCTTCTGCAATACACCATAGCATGCACAAGACTCATTTGCATCATCACATTAAACATGCCACAAACAGAGACCTGGACAGTGGGTGCTGTTTCCTGGTTCTGGTAAGACATGCAGGTTAAAATCAGGCTGATGTGCCTGTGTAATCATTTAAACAAGAAAAAAAAAATCAAAGCAGTTCCAAATATAATAAGATGTTAAATGAGATCCATCTCCTAAGTTACGCCAACATTTGGGAACAGCCTCATGTCCATATTCCATATATCTCTGAATGTTTATGGTATTAAATAACCCACTGTTTCCGTGTCCAGATCTCTCCAGTCTGACATGTCTTCCATCTGAACTCAGCAAATTCTCCTCTGAGCTCCCAAAATATCTCAGGACGTCACTACCTGCCAACACTTGAGCTACCACAGCTTGTGCAATACTGGAGTTTGATCCCATTGTGGTAAGCTTAGCAAAAATTTCCAAGGAGATACATGACTTTCCCAAAGACACGAAAAAGCAACATAACAAAATCAAATCTGAGCTCACCAGATTACTCATAAAATAGCAGAGGCAGAGACCCATATTGGATATGTGGAAGACTGCGTTCAAAATGACCAGTGGGTGCAAAGTAAGATGATAAATGCACACCCCTTATTTTGCTATTCACATACATGCATGACTGTCAGATGCTTTAAAATGAATAAATTCATTAATAGATGCCATTAACTTTTTCAAAAGTATCTATGCAATAAAAGTCAATGTGATAATGATTACCTTAGTGGTATTCATTTAATTTGAGCATCAAAAGAAATAATTTAAAAAAATTGAGCACCCACAGGTAAAAACATAAATCGGCGCCTATGCACTGGTTGATCCAAGCACCACCATCGGCTTTCAAGAAAGTTACAAAACACGCAACCTTTTTGTAAATCAGCACTGCTGCAGTTGGATATCTCTGCCTAATAAGCCTTGAGGCAGTCCACCGATATGTAGAATACTTTTTCTCCAACTGCCTGAAAGTATGCATGAAATTGCTTGTATACAACAATGAAGAAAACATATTTTCTGGATGAGACGTGATTATGGAGCTAAAATGTGCATGCGTGGATACAAGAGTTTTTTCTAGAATGAAGTGCAAGACAATAATTGATTTATAGTGGGTCTTCTGAAAATGACTAATTCTGCTGGATCAAAAATATACATGGAGTAATTCTAATATTTGATTAGATGTCCCTCTTTCTTTTTCAACTGAATTAGGTCCTTTTGATATCCATCCACAGGCTTCATCCTCTGGCTGAATTTTTAACAACTCCTCACTTTTAGTCCAACTGAACCATTCCTTTTACCACTTTTGATGTGTGTTTGGATAATTGCCATGTTGGATCACCCTACTGCACCCAGGACCAAATCTTCTGACTGATGATTCATATTTTCCAGAAAAATTTGGAGATAATCCTCATTCCACATTATTACACTTATGTTCAATGGAGCAGCAGATCCACTTGCAGCAAAACAGTCTTGCAGCATAATACTGCCATCACCCTGCATGGCAGTAGGTGTGGTGTCCGTGGGGTTAAAGACCTCAGTGTCTCACCACCAGTCATACTGATGCTCATTGAGGCTATATATGCTTCATTTCTTTGTCCGTGTGATCAGCAGCAAACTTCAGTCAAGCTTTCAGGTGCCGCATCTGTAGCAAGAGCTTCTTCCTTCTGCAGCATTTTTACAGCTCATATTGATGTAAAACACACTTGACTGTGGACACTGTCACCTGTCTTCCATTACAGATTTGTCTTTTCAATGGTTTTTGTTTACTCTTGACCATCCTGACCAATTCTCTCAGCAGGTGATTGACACAGCTTTATAGAATTACCTAAATTGATTGTTTATGTATGTTTGATGTATATTTTTGACCCAGCAGATTTAGTCACTTTTTCAGATATCCAATAATAAACCTAGTAATAACAACTTCCTGGATATTTTTTGTAATAAATTGGTATGAGGTCTTCTTATTCCGCACACAAAAATGAGCATTGTAGAAATTATTAAAACTCAAGACTGCCATGACATGTTCTTTACAAGTGTAGTGTATTACCAGTGCTGAAGGAAGACATGATTTGTGAGTCAGGGGAATTATTGTGCTGCCATTTGGGGTAATGCTAGAGTGGGAGAAGTTAGTAGACTCCAGGCTATGCAAAATAAGGCTGCAAGAATTATTCTTAGATGTCCAAATGATACTCCTATTGAAGAGCGATACAAAAAACTACAGTGGTCACATATCAGGGATATAATAGCTAAAAATGTTCTTAGATTATTTTATAACTTGCATGTTAAAAAGAGGCAAGACATTTAGTCAGCACAAGAGCAGCTAGCAAAAGTAATTATGTTACACCCAGGACTAGGCTTGTAACCGGTTAAAGGATGTTTTGTTTTCGGGCTGTAAAGCTATGGAATTGTTTACCTGATCTCATTAGGAATTTACCAGAAAAACTTTTATTGTAATTGTATGATTGTGATTGGAGTACGGTTTTTATGTAATATTATCTCTATAAGTTTTTTTTGTGTGTATAATGACATTCATGTGTTGTATGTATGTTTTTTGGTTTGTGTCTGTTCTATATTGTTTTGTGGTTCATTTACACTGTATTGTGTTTGTATTGTATTCTGTAATGTTTTTATGCTATGGACTCTTGGAAGAATAACCCACTTGGGCTAAAAGAGATCCAAATAAACAAACAAAACATGACATTTCAGTGCAAATCATGTCTATGTAATATGTAATGATTAGTGCTGTCAGTTAAACGCGTTATTAATGGCGTTAACGCAAACCCTTTTTTTAAATGTTTATTATTTTTCAAAAGACAGAGAGACAGAAGGAAAAGAAGAGCATAGGGAAGAAAGATAACATACAGAACATAGTACATCTAAAATTATGGTATCAGTCCATGGTCATAGTTAGACAATAACGCAAATGACAAAAGAAAAACATTTATGAAAAAATAGAAGAATAAAATGAGGTATGCAAACTCATATACATCTGTGGACAGTGAAGCATTATGTTTGTAAGTCTTGCCCCTTAAAGTATCTCAGTACAGGGTCCTATGTCTTATCAAATACCTCTCCTCTGTCTCTCGAGATGTAGTGTGTTGGACATTTCTCATGAATTGAATAGCCTTCTTCTCATGTTTGTTGGTAGAAGGTAGAACACTTTTAGGTCCCAGAACCGCTACGAGCGGGCAGGGTACCAGGCTGTTTCCAAAAGCCTCAGAAAAACAGCGAAAAATGCTTTTCCAGTAAGAGAGAAGTTTAATACATGACTAGAAGGAATCATAGCTCCGCCTCAGATGTCTGTTAATTTGCCCCACTTTTGATCCACTTTGCTCTGTACAAAACCTTGTCCTATATTCGGGTCAATACGGTACAGCCCCACCCGGCCCGCAGGTTTTTAAGCTTGAACCTGACGCAGCCTGACACACCAGCATGAATTGTCTGCCCCCCCCCCCTTCAACTTGCTGTTGCTGGTTCATTGCTATCTCAGAGGCCAAGGAGGCTACAGCAGTCCCTCCAGTGAATGTTCCCCCGGGAAAATGCCCGGTATGCCAGATTACCAGTCCAGCCCTGCCTGCACC
This sequence comes from Acanthopagrus latus, assembly GCF_904848185.1. Lineage (NCBI taxonomy): Eukaryota > Metazoa > Chordata > Actinopteri > Spariformes > Sparidae > Acanthopagrus > Acanthopagrus latus. The sequence continues at coordinate 1,650,190 of NC_051055.1, read as the reverse complement.
TGTACTTGTGTTAAAGTTGCATTTCATTTAATTTCAAGGTTTAAGGACCTCAAGTGTCTGAGCAAACCTGACAGGGCTGAGGTGTGGGGTACGATCCGCACCTTTCTCCAGGAGATGGAGAGGGAAAGGCCTGCACAGCCAGATAACCAACTAACGCCTGAGCCTCCTACGAAGAAACCAACTCTCATGCTTGCACACGAGTATTCGTCTGATGAAAAGGAGGACAGTGTTGAGCAATGTCTGAAGCGCTACAAGGCAGAGCCTCTTGCTGGCATGGATGACTGTCCTCAGGAATGGTAGTCCACACATGAATCGGCACACAGTGAAATGGCCCACCTTGCACGCAAGTACTTAGCAGCACCAGCAACATCAGTACCTTCTGAAAGGTTGTTTTCACTGTCTGGGCATGATGTAAAAAGAAGTGAGCTTCCCTGTTGTCTGAAAATGTCAACAGGTTTGTCTGTTTGAGTAACTGGCTCAAAGCAAAGAAGTAGTATGCTTAACTTTTATTGGTAACCTAACCATTACTGTTCATTCTTCCTGAAATAAGAGGCTGGGTTGATGAGCCTCTGGTGAATGAACTGCTATGTTCAAAGCAAACTTGAGAAAAAGAAAGTATTCAGCCATGGTTTAGATGCACTATAGGTGGAGTCCTAGTTTATCTGACATGTCCACTTTATAATTTTATTTTGTCTTGTCCTGGTTTAACTGCACGATAGGCTGAGTCCTAGTTTACCTGACATGTGCACTTTATAATTTTATTTTGTATCGCCCTGTTTGCCAATGTTGTTGTTTCAATCAAAAAAACCCCACACATTTGCATAAAGCAAGCCAATCCACTTTTTCATGTTAATAAGAGTATTAAAATGAGAAAAAAATAATGGGACAAAAAGAAATCAAGGGACATTTAGAGTAGATACAAATGTGTGATCAATTGTGAATGAACTATGACATTAATGCGATTAATCGTGATTAAATATTTCAATTGTTTGACAGCACTTGTAATGATACTGACTAGCAAGGGTCACAGCAGTTAACCTCATAGTCCACAAATCGTACACATCCCTAGTTTGGAAAGACATCATTTGGAAGAAATGCAGACCCACAAAGGGACACATGGTGCCATGTAACATAAGGCACATGATGTTTGAAGCATCTGTCACACCATGGTGAGGGATGTCCTGTCTTGGTTTTTTTGTCTTGTGAATTTCATGTTTTTCAAATCTCCTCTTGTTTCAGGTCACTTGCCCTTCCTCTTGTGTCACCGGTCTGATGTCATCCTTAATTACATAACATTCTGCCTAAATCTCTTTACTTCTATTAATTTTTTTTCGATTTAATTTTCAATTCAAGCACAAAATTAAGTTATTTATCAAAAATGTTTTATACATTGTCAGCAGAGATCATAAAATTATCAAAACAAAGGGGAAGAGGAAAACCTTTAACAGGCAACTGACAGACTAAACTCCTTTTGAATCATCGACGGTGTCACAAAATAACCTAACTGGCATCACTGCAGTAGACGTGAGTGAGGACCAGAGTGAAGCTAATGCTAATAAGCTCTCAAACAGCAACACGCTGGGTGCGCTTCATGCACTGAGGGAAGATTTTGTCAAATATTCTGTTAAAATGCTAAAATACTTTTACAGCAATGAAGGACTCATGTAAAGGATTGAAATCTGGGAGTTTAACTTATTTCTAATTTTAGTTTCTCCAGGTCATATCCCAATATACAGCCAAGAGAACAAGTGACACTATTATGGTTTGATGGCCCTGTAAATGTAATAGGGGTGGGACAAACCAGTATATTGTCGTCCTTCCTCATGTGATACCCATATGAATAAACTGGTGCCAGATTAATTTTTTTTAATTGCTTGACAGCCCTGGCAATTTTATCAGAAAGGTGAACACTGGGAACACAGGTCAGCGGGAAAAAGTTAGATTTTTTTACTGTGAAACCCACAAATATGTTTAACTAACCATTTTTCTTACTTATAATGCAAATATAAATTGTTGTTTGCTAAATTTGTGCCTAAGTTTTTGAAATTTACAATGTTATATGTAACTATTTACATTTAAATGCAGACAATGCCTCAGGCTCAGGGCTCCTCAGCTCATTCCTGCCTGTTCCACATTCGGCAGTCTCCTCCTTGTTTTGACTCACAACACAAAAAAACAACTACACTACACACTAAACACACTACAGTAAACACTATGTAACACACAAACTATACACTCCAAACACGCTATATGTCACAAATCTCTCAACTCTCAAAAGTCACTGTCCGTCGCTGTCTGTAACACCGCTAGCGTCCCTCACACAACTTCCCCTGTTCCTCAGCAACCAAACTTGCTGCTTGCGGACACTTTCATGACAAAAGCCCGTTGTTACCATTTCCTCCTGCACCAGACACAAAGCAAACATAACGGCAATGTTCGCAAAAAAGTGTGGCAGAGATTATTTAATGTTAGTCCAGTTTTAGACGTGCCTGCGCATCCGTCAACTCAGGAGGTGGGCGTGGGGGTGTGGTAGCAGCCAGTTATACAAGAACATCCACAGATTCTGATTTCACTTTCTTGTCCTCACGTATCCGGATCTCATCAGACCGAAACAGACTTGGTCCGGACTCGTTAAGTCTCATTAATCCACAAGTCAGTTTAGATGCACAGAACAGGACCGAACTGCCGGCAAAATCCCGGTTCAGCTTGCGCTGCTGCAGGTGTAAATCTGCTCGTTTCTTAACGTATGTCGCGGAAGTGAGCTCTGCAGTGATTGGCTCTGGTGCGCACGTGGCTATGGTTGACAATGCTAGTGGAATTTGTAAAGCATTTATGAAATAATGTATTAACGGTATCATTGTAGTCCAAACAAATGTGACGTTGCACACCCTTGAACCAAGCAGCAGCCATGTTGAAACTCTCAGATCAGTCTGATCCTGATCTGCAGAGATATCTGAGGCACACACAGACAGACAGATACACAGACAGACAGAGATTCCTTGCTTTTATAGTGAGATGAGGTATCAAAATAAATTGTTTCATAATCAAATAAGTTACTTTTAATCATTAATTTTCTTGTTCTGAGTTTTCTCTAATAAAATCTTGTGTCAATATATGCAATACTTACGGTTTAATATGTGCGATGTTATGAACATTGAGAAATGTATTAAACTTATTAAAATATACATTTTGGTGTTATTTCGTTTTTTTAAAAAATATGACACATTGAATGTATTCATCACTCAGTTGGGTATTTACATGAGAGATTGCAGAGTTTAAAATCTAGCAGTCAAAATGACCGCCTTTGGCCATTCTAGTAGTGTTGGAATTCCGGCCGTTCTAGTTTTAACAAGCACAAATGGCCGGTCTACTGAAATATGACTCATATTTAAGCACGTTGAATAAGTGGAAGGTGACTTGTTACCCCCCCACCAAAAGTTATGTTAATGGATTTATAACTCGTAAAGGTTCACTTGGTAAGGTTTGAAAGGTGCTTGTGTGGCGAATAGTCCCTCTTTGATTGCATCCTTAAAAAAGAAAAATGCCTGTATATCTGCACCTCTTACGGGCCGATAGCCCTACCTCTGATCAAAAACTGCTCTCCAAAATTTTGGCCCAATGCCTAGAGAAGGTGCTGCCCCAAGGAGGGGAGAAGCGTGCGCTTACTCCCTCACTGGTGGAGACAGAAAGGTATTTCAGCATTTTCGTTTTTCTGTTCATAATGTACATGTCCATGTTACAGCCTGTCATGAGCCATGAGCCTTACAATAGCCTGTTCAGCCTGTTCAGCAAACGCTCGATGGATTGACTAGTTTGGTCTAGCTACTGGAGGACACGGATGTCAACAAACCGGTATGCAGCTCCTTGCACAAACACACTGTTTTAACTACTTTTTTTATTCATTTTGAGTCATACACGCTACAGTGCTGTGTTGTAAGGTGTCTGCTGATGTTGCATAACTTTTGGGGTGAGATGTGGAGCATGTTAAGAAGCTTAAAACACAGTGTAAAGTTCTGACCATATGCTGTTAGTTGTCAATGCTAATGCTCCGTTCACAGAGCCCTGTAATGTTTGGACCAAATGTGTTTGCGTCTTCGGTATTGGCAAGTCAAAGGTAGCTGGAGCAATGAAGCTGCATGTTTAAATCGACCTAAGTTCTCCTTTAAGGCTGCACATTTTAATAAATCTCCTTGAGATTGTTCTGAGCTGTATGCTACTTTGCCCAGACAGCTTTGAGAAGCTATTTGTAATTTCCAGAACAACTCACTCTATTGGAGCAACAAACACAGGGTTCGTATTAGCAGGCATACTGAACTACCACGGTAACCTATAGTAGTTTAGTAGAGTAAAACTGGCCCAAAAGCCTTTCCAGAAGGTTGGAATGTTTCATTTGAGTTATGCTCAACACAAAATGCCTTTCAAGCCATTTATTACAAAGCAGGGTTGCACCGATACAATTTTTTTTTCAAACCAAGTGCGAGTATTTTCATTTGTGTACTATCAGGTCAAAATGGTCTACCTACATAAAAAGATAAACATCTATTTATTTATATATACACTGAGTATACTTTATATAACACAATGCATAGCTGATATTGAGAGAGTAATGTAACCCTTGGTATTGAACATAAAAATTGACAGTACAATAGTCAATACTGCACACAGTTTACACACCGGGAGCTGCTGGTTTTCTCCTTAAAACTGAAAAATGAACTATCCCTGCATGCGTTCTTTCATGGGTAGTAATAATTTATTGACTATAGGTCCAGGTCCATATAGGACCGACTCCAACTGCGGCCCGTCTGACAATAAAATCTGAATGACAACAAGAAATGAGAAGCCGACTGATCGCGGTCTTCAGCTTCATGCATTATATGGCCTAATGCAATAACGTGGTCTTGGCATCACTGAATTTTTTCGAGTATGCGTATGAGCGCAGTATCGGCCCAATACCCAATACCCAATGCTAGTATCAGTATCAGTGCATCCCTATTACAAAGTTTACAAAAATTTATCAAAATATAAGTGCAATAGTGGAAACCAAATTGACCCTCCTTTTTTAGAGGAACGAATTTGCTTTGGGTCGCCTCTTAAAGATCAAGCTAAGATGTGTACAGTGTGAAATAGTGTTTTGTTGTGTTCTGTAAGCCCTCTGAACATGTAAGATATGATAAGTAGGGTCTTTAATGTTAAAGTACAACTAACTGTGATCTTCGGCCACTTTAGACCTGTCATTCGGTCCAATGCTTATGATAGTATTTCTTTTGTCAAAGAAGAATACTTTTGTTTATATTTATGATGTTTGTCTTAAAGGATCAATTCCTGTCTGCCTCAAGTTCCCAGAGAGAACTGCTGTTTTATGGGGGAAAGTTTACTGAAGACTTGGTAGGGAGGGCTGACCGGGTTCGCTGTGACTTTTACTCATTGAATTAGGTGATTTTTTGTACGTAGCAATTCAGACTGACTACAACAACACTATAGTGGAAGATAACAAAATCTTTGTCAGTTAAAGTTTTTCGCTCAAAATAACGTCAAATAATCACTGCCAGTCAACAACGTGTGCTGCCTTGCCTCTGCCAAGGACGTACATTTTTTTCCAGGTAGAAGTGTGATGAAGAGACAGCAGGACAGGGTGACAGCGACTTCCACCTTTAAGTCTTAAAATGTATCAACAAACTATTCATAATCATATGGATGCAATTATATTGTGTGGTGTTTGAAATACTGACCCACCATGCATCACAAGTGACCAAAATTTCTCTTATGCTTGAAACAGTTGACCCTATCTGGTCCTCCCTTGAAGAGGGATGTTGTTTTTCAGTAGGGAAGTTCACTGAAGACTTGGTTGGGAAGGCTGACCAGGTCGTGTTATTTTTCCTCATTAGATCTGGTATTGTATTTTCTAAGTTGCCAAAGACAGTAACCACAATAATATGATAGTGAATGGCGACAAAGACCTTCTGAGTAAAAGTTATTTGCTCAAAAACACATCACATAATCATGACAGTAAACCTGGCTTGTTAGGACAGACACAGTGACAATGACTTATAAACGTGTCATTATTTTCCTTGCCAAAGACACTACCTGCTACTAGGGCTGGGCGATAAATCCCCAAAATTGATTAATTCGAGTTTGTGGTTTCGGACGATTTAATAAAAATAAAATGTTTCTCTTTTTCTGTTTAACTTGCTCCGCCGCTGCTCCCCACGGGCTCCAGTAGTACATAGTAGGCTCTGCCCTCCACCCGCATTGACTTTCCACAGAGAAACAAACACAACACGCAGCAAGCTTAGAGCTCGATCCTAAAACGGCACTGTCTCCTTAGTGGTTCAGTTTTGTAGCGTCAGACCTCGAACCAACCACGGTCCACTGCAAAGTTTGTTTAAAGGCTGCTGGAACTAAAGGCGGTGGACCGACACCTTTATTTCAGCATCTCAAAACAGATGTCTGTATTAGAGTCTTGCTGTTCACAACAAGATGTACAAGACCGCGGCAGCCCACAAACACCCGCTATAAAGCTGCCAAAATGAGCACAATCATTAAATTATTGTGTCCCGTATGAGAAGAAAGGGTCCTAGTGGCAGCTGTTACAGATGTAGTCACGTTGCATATCACTAAAGATATGGTGCCTGTATTTACAGTGGAGCCGGAGGTTCATCCACATGCTGAAAATGTTCAGCCCCAGGTTTGTGCTACAAAGCCACAATGGGTTCTCTGCAGAGGAAGCAGACAGGCTTGTATTCCTTGTCAAAAATGTGTTAAAAAGACAGCAAGCACACACCTTATGTCCTGTACATCTACCAACATGATGATAACTGTGCAGATGTTTAATTTAGTTTACATATCTTGAGGGATATAAAATACTTTTTGTAAACAAAAGGCACCTTTTAGAGCTGGGCGGTATGACAAAAAATGTATATCACTGTATTTTTCTAAAGTCTAACAGTTTCACAGTTTATGGCGGTGTTTTTTTTCATGCATAATCAGGTGTTCACAACATTTTCTACTGGTTGGTTGAGAGAGGAGTTACTATCTCCTTTTAGATAGAAAAGGCGGCACATTTGCTGCAAGGTAAAGGCTGCACTCTACAACCCTGTCTATCTAAAAGGGAGGTTTAATATTCCTTCTTTCCTAAAAAGCCTCCACTGGGGTAGGCATAAACGTGATGTGACGTGAAGCACGAACTTGGGCATTAACAGTGACATACAACATATGCATTGTACAAAATGTGGCAACACTTGATAGATTTACTTAATTATATACCCCTGGCCCATATTCTCGCCTCCTCAGTCAAACACATGCCGATGTTATACCCCCGGTATTAAAGGAAGCGTAAAGCAAAGCGGAAGCTAACAGGAAGCAGGTCAAATTTGTCTTCAAAATAAGATCTTTACATTGCACCCCATTGGAGTGTAGAACTGGGTTCCTAGTGGGGAGCTGTTAATTAGAAAGTAGCAACCGTTAGTAGCTTGCCATTACAACAACAAGCTAACAGCTACAGAGACCAAGGAGCATCTCCCGTATCTCAGCGGTTTTCCAGTTGCTCATCTTGACATTCGCGGATAAAGTCATGAACTGCCATGTCTATCAGTCCTTCCAGAAAAATGCAGAGGTTTTTTGTGATTGTTGTCACAAAGTCCTTGATTATGCGGCACGTTTTCTTCAAAAATGCAATGGAACATGCCGGATATTTATGCAATTCCTGCAATTGCAGGAATTTGCAAAAATTAATTAATATATAACGAAATATAACTAAATATATAACTCATAACTAAATACCATCCGGCTGTTTTATGTACACGACAACACACGCACACCACACACAAAGTCCTGTGTAACCTACAGCAAACTGCAGTATAATTACACTACTACTGGGTATATAATCCTAATGTTTACTTACACGCCTTCATTCCGTTTCAATAAGCTTTAATCTTGTAGGTTACTGACCTTGATTCTTTCAGACCTAGCAACTGTTTTGGAAGGTGACGCCTCAGTGTAGGTGAGCTGCTTCCACTGCTGCAGTAACCATCCTCGTGTGTTTGGTGGTGCAAAGTGGTTGTCCAGCATCGACTTCCGCCTGTGGTCCAACACACAGTTGCACAGAGTCCAAAATCATTTGCCTCCACTGTCATATAACACACTGGGAAAATGCTTTGCTAGGTCTTTTGCCCCTATTTTTGTTGGCAAATGAGAGGGATTTGCAGACTTCATCGTGTCTTCTTCGTTGGGTTTGCAGCTTTCTAGATGATGTCACTTCATAACGTTCCCAAGGCAACAGGAGGAAAATGGCTCTTGTGTAGGGATGTAACGATACACTCAACTCACGATTCGATACGGTTCATGATTTTTTGTTCACGATAAGATTTTCTCACGATTTTATTTTATTTTTAATCAAAATGAGCTACAGACAAATTATGACCAAATAAAATAATCTTTTATTCTTAGGAAAAAATACATATATATATACATATATATACTGTATGTATGTATATATATATATATATATATTATATATATATATATATATATATATATATATATATATATATATAGATAGATATATAGATAGATATATATAGATATATATATATAGATATATATATATAGATATATAGATATACATATAAAATCTTATGCGTTCTTGCGTTGTTATGGGGGAGAGGAGATGCAAAGCCTCTCGTCAGGGTGGTTTGCCCCTTCGGCAATTTTCGCTCAGGAAGTGGCGTAACGTTACTTTGTTTCTCACTGTGGTGGCGGCTTATATGCTGCTGCATGTTGCTCATGTTGCCGGTATATGTTAGCAGTCTCTTGCAATATTTACATCCTGTTTTGGTTTTGTCTGTCCGTTTCTCACTGGTTGTATTTGTGTATATGGGGAATCCAAAATGCCACCACAGGTGATTTAAAACCGCATCCTCAATTTCAAAGTTGTTGCCTACCGTCGCCATGTCTTCCCTCATTCTGTGCCCCGTACCTAAGTAGCGACATGTCACGTGACTTGATTCGCGATTCATTTTTTCTGTCAACCGGCGCAAATCGTCACGCATTTTTACCGATTCTTAATCGCGTCACGATGCATCGTTACATCCCTACTCTTGTGTGAAGTATTTATGTGACTTTTTGTTACAAAAATGCAGGGATTATGAAATCATGCAAGCCCCGCATATATCACACAATTTGCACGGAAATCGGCGATTAATGTGGCGAAAGTGCAGTGTGTCAAATGCGTTGAATTATGCGATTGCATAACCGCATTTTTCTGGAGGGACTGGTCTAGCCATCTTCACTGTAATGTAACACCAGAGCACTGCTGTTTACCTTCACCATGCCTCTCAGTCGCACCATGCCTATTTAGAAGCGCAACATTGAAAGAGTCCAGTCTGAAGTAGTGTTGCGTGGCACAGCATAGCGTTTTGAACGTTGTGTGATCAAATTCACCGGTATGGCATTATATTAAAAATTCATATCACAACGAAAATATTCACCTGTATTCGGTGTGAACCGGTATACAGCCCAGCACTAGTACCTTTTGCAAAATGAAGTATTTAATTAAAGTTATGTTAACACTTTATGAATCCCAATATGGAAACTGATCTGTTTTTAAAATAGCAAGCAATCTGACATGTTAAATTTATGTTTACAAAATCATTTTATCAAAAAGGAACATGTTTTTTCAAGAGAGTTAGAAGGTGCACTATTTACAATGGCAGGGCAAATTTGTTTAAAATAAAAGCATTGTTTTTAATATTTTTTTGTCATTTGATGTTTGTTCTTCAGAAGGAAAAAAATCATTAAAATCGTAAATCAAGTTTGGTGTGAAAAAATTGGAGATTCAATTTTTAGGCCACATTGCCCAGCCCTACCTGCTACCATATTACTGTTGTCTGGTCTTATAACATTGCTTAAGTGGGGCGAAGTGTAGTATGTTTCTCTTTTACTTTGAGAGATATCCAGTGAAACGTCTGTTTTGTGGTCAGACTGTGAACACCAGCAAAACATCACATTCATGTCCTGTGCTGCCAGCTTACATATGTCGATTTGCCTTTGCTGCTGTTTCACTACTACCTCCACTGGCAGATCAGAGGCGGAATGGGGGCGAAATTTCGTTCTGCCTTTCCTACAGACAGTGAGGTGCAATATTTCCACCATGAAAACATAATGCATTCATATGAGGGGTGCACCAATGCGATATCAAGATCAGATATCGGCCCCGATGTTGACAAAACAGCTGGATGGGGGATCAGAAAAATGAACAGATCAACGGGCTGATCCATTTTTTTTCCCTCCGTCATTCGTCAGCAGCATGTGTGTCGCATGCTGGAAGAGCACAAGTTGTTGTTTGACCAACTTTTTATTAGTTTATTCTCAGGTTCAGCTGCTATGTTTTATTTTGAATTCCTTTTTGCAGGACTTTGCATTTCATATATTTCTTTACTTGTTTACAATGTTTGGTTACTGTTTGATTACTACTGTATGTTCAGCCAATAGTGTTTTGTTTTTGCAGCTACATTTTATTTATCTTAATTCAAGAAGCTTGATTACATTCTGTTTTAGATTTGAATGCACAATTTTTTTTTTAATAACAAATAATTAAGAATTAAAGTATTTTTTACATGTTTACAATGTTTGGTAACTGATTATTTTGTCTTTGTTTGACGTCAGGAAAGTAATGTTTAGTTCATAAAGTCTGGTGTCTTTAGTCTCTTCCACATGGTGGAAGGTATACATTTTCTTATCAATTCAACAACGATATCAGATCAGTATCAGGTATTGACAGATACACAAAGCCCAGGCATCAGTATCAGAACTGAAAAAGTCGGATCAGTGCATCCCTACTTCATATTCTAAATACATATTGGGGCATTGGAAATACAGGTTCTAGCACTGCTGACAGAAACTCTAAATTCATTTAATCATAACGTCATCAGCATATTTTAAATTACTGTGTTAGAGGTGTATAATATCAATAACACTCGTGAAGTCAAAAGGCATCGAACTGAATTGGGTATTAATTCTATACTAGGTAAAACATATACGCACATACATCTCTGAGCGTAGAACTAAAGCTGTGCGTCAGCTGGACGCTTCATTCTTACGAGATAACAGCTGGACACATCTATGAGGTATACCTACACCTGCACAGGCTAAGCCAGCTGTACCTGTCAGGTGACAAGCATTTTATCGATACAACCTCTTATAGATCCACATGAACAAGTAAAAGCCCATATCTGTCCGATAATTCTTACCTCAGGTCTCAGTAAAATGTTGCTTTTGTCTTTGAAGAGAGTTGAGAGGTTAGCTCATTTAGGCAGCATCAGTGCCTCGTATATTCAAAAGACGGTCCTAAACAGGAACACAGGACATGTAGTGAAAATGAAAAGAAGAATACCAGCGGATACCGAGACTATTAACTGAAACAACGGTGTGTTCAGTCATTACATTCTCCGAGATACCGCCGGAGCTTTTTGGTGTCGTTAACAAGCTAGCTTAGCGGTCAGGAAAGCAGCGACAGGGCAGCTGTCTTGATGCCTTGGTACCGTCTCAGCTCTGTTGTGACCAGTCTCCACCTACCACGATCGAAATCCCGCGTTCAAATCTCGCGATAACGCTCAACCTCGCCATCACATGAGCTGTTGACAAATATAGCATCTTGCGCATATATTTGTTAAAGAAGTACTGAGACTCTTTATTTAAGTAAATAGAACTTCATCACAATGTAAAAATTATCTTTATACTCTCAATACTTTTTTTTTTATAATCAGTTAAATGTGCCTAGTTTTAGACAGTTAAAGGTGACTGTGGCTCTGGGGTACAGCCGGAGTCTTATTATGGGAAGATCGCTGGTTCCATTCCACTGCTCTGCATGTCGAGGTATCCTTGGCCAAGATGCAAAACGCCAAACTGCTCCTGATGTGCTGGTTGGCACCTTGCATGGCAGCCACCATCATCAGTGTATGAAGTGCTGTAAATCGCTTTGGACAAAAGCAAGTGATAAATGCCCGAAAATGTAAATGCAATTATAGGCCTACATGCAGGCAAAATTGCTCCTGTGAGTGATGTGATAATAATCCACTAAAATGTGAATTATCAAACAACAATAAGCCTATTAGTTTTACTATCAGCTTTATTTGCAGCAGACATTTTTGATCTGTTATAGTTACTCAGCATGCATAATATCTGGACCATGAAACAGAGGTAGTTATACGCAATCCAACAAGATATACATAAATTGCAAGGTAATTAATAAATAATTATATTTTTTTCAAGTGATGTAATTGTTTTTATGTAAAGGATCACAGGCCTTCTTTACAGTAATCTTTTTTTTTTTTTTTTTTACTTTTTTCTGACAGCCTGCACTATACTACAACCCTGAAACTCACACAGCTAAATATAATGCAACCACCATTCTGTTTATTTGGTATGCCTATATTTTTCAATCTTTGACATGTCTTATATGAAAAAGTGCTGTGCTGTGTTTGTTGAACTACACTGGGATGCAGAAGATAAAATTAGTTACAGATGAAATATATCCACATATGGATGACCTTCATTAATGCTTCTGGTGTGGTGAATGTAAATATCATGAAGACATCAGTAATTGAATAATAGTGCAAAGGGAAATTAATTAAGACAATAAACGGGACTGTATATCCATGATGCGATGTAATAGTTATGATCAAAATTGTACTATGATTTGGGTCATGTTAGCTTTACGGGAAGAAATGTGAGACTGGGTGCAAAAGATGCAAAATAAATGCATTAACCACAGGATGAAACAGATGATGTGGCAATGTGATAGAGACAGATAGCTAACAACAGACACACAGAAAAAAAATTAACATCTATTTTAGATTTTCTCCATCAAACAAATTTCTCACCAGACAAGCAACTACATTCGTGTTTTGAGAGCAGTGTTCTGTATTGGTATACAGTGTGGTAGCATATCAAATGCAAAACAACACCCCCATCCTGAGTTTTAAAAAAGAAAAAAGAAAAGCAAGCACCACTGCTTGTATTGCATTTTTTGTTTGTTTGTTTCCACCACTCATTCACACAGTTTCATTCATGGTGGTGCAACATGGCAGATATGGTAGAAGAGAATGCCCTCCAGGCCCCCAGTTCCTAGCTTTGAGCCAATTTTTTGGCCAGACCATGTCATTACAACATCATGTGATACACAAGGGTTGAAAAATACATTTCCCTGTGAACTTGCACTGTGAAAAAGCGGGTTTAAATGCTAAATACATTTTTGAGCATCACAGTCTCCCTGAAAAGACTGCCTCATCATCAGAATGTGATGTATTTAGTCCAACAGCATTTGCAAAGTCAAGAAGGGTTGTACGATTAAATAAATGTATCCCCATTCAAGTTAGCACAGGGCTAACTTCAAGTTAGCAGAGAAGCCATGTGAAACATTGGGGTCATTTTACACCCAGTAAGTCAAATAATTTTAGATTTTTTGCACCACTGAGCACATTTCATTACATTAATAAGGCTTACAGCTGACAACAGCAGAAATAAACAAGTATGGCGATTTCACATACGTCCACAATGCAAATCAGCTGCCAGTTTTCTAACTGGAAACTAGTACATTTGTATTACAGTAATCATGGCTGCATTCATGTGTGAGAGTTTATCAGTGCTAGCATTGTGGATACTGGCTCATGGCCATAGCTGATGGGACACTAGCCATAGTTACATAACTACTGTCATAGTTACACCTGTGATATTGAAAAAGTCCCCCCTGTATATTTCAAAATATTCCCCATAAGTAAATGTACCTTGAGAAATATATATTTTGACATTATGTCTTTTAAAACAATCTTTGGATTTCCTTAAAAAAAATTTAATGTCTCTCCTACGTGGTGGCAATATGGTTACAATATAGCTCCTGTACCCATGATGGTGTGCATAGTACTTTAACTGATGAGAAAAAAACAAAACAAACAAAAAAACACCCTTGTAATTTATGCTTTAGTTTGTATGCATTATTGTGAATACAGTACATAACATTAGGGTCAAGGTCAAAGAAATTGTTAAGTTGGTGCATCATCATGCCATGCAAAACCTGAAAGCGCACAACCTGCTGCCAAGAAAAACAGTCCTATGTGAAACAGAAACAGGTATACACCCTGAGGGAACACAACGAACTTCCGAACCACACGCTCTTCTTTACGAGGAGGCAAGATGCAATGTCTCCAAACTTAGTTCACATTTTCATTTTAAGTCACAGCCAATCAGTGAAGGAACACACACAAGTAAAGTATCCCGAAGGCCCCAAACCAGTTTGTCTGATCCGTCACCAGATGTCACTGTACGGCGTCTGTTGGGAGAACCAAGCAGCACTGACAGGCGATGGACCCGCACACAAAAAAATAGACTGTGTAAATGCTGTAGAATGAAACAGATATTTAAGAATGATCACCGCATCACATGTTGTCGGATGTATTTTTTAAATCACTGAGCAGAACATTATTCATCGTTGTGTAAAAAGACGAACGCTAATAATCAAATGACTTTGTCTGACGTCAGAGTAAAATACGGATGGTCATGCTCTTACAGTGCGTTCACACCAAAAGCGACTTGAGAGACCGCAGCGACCGGCCGCCATTCATTTTCAATGTATGCTGGCAACGAGGAGGAGCGACCGGAGCGACGAAAGTTGACGGACGCTCAACTTTATGCAAATAAGCATCGGCGCGACCGCGGCGACAGCCAATTGGGGGCTGATCTGGATTCCGAAGGCGGAAAAAGGCGGAAACTTAAATCAAAGAGAGGAAAACAATGGATGAGAAACTTATAATTGCGGTCTCCGGTGTCCCGGAACTATTTGACGCCAGCCTTTTTTGTCTACAGAGACAACAGAAAAAACGAGGCTTGGAGGAAGGTTGCAGACGTTGTGGGACTGTCTGGTGAGTTGTAGCTTAGGAAGTAGGAAGGCTACGTGTAAGTAAATGCAGATCATAGGTGACATGCTGTGTCTATATGCAGAGGGAGAGATAGTGATGTTGTGTGTGTTTACAGTTGATGATTGTAGGAAGAGGTGGAAAAATGTGAGGGACACTCACAGAAGGGAGAGAAAGAAAGAGAAGGAGAGGTGCAGGAGTGGGCCGAGGCATCCACAAGTCGACCGTGGTACTACAGCCAAATTATGGCATTTTTAAATCCGTTCATGGAGGACAGGGCCACCACCAGTAACTTCCCGGCAAGTCAGGGGCAGGGAGGATGCCGCCACCGCCAGCCAGGCCAGCAGTGAGGTAGGTCTCTTCTTGGAGCCCATGCCCCCAGAGTCTGATGCCCCATCACACACATTCACACCCACGTCCACATCCATACTCACACCCACATTCACGTCCACACCCACACCATCACCATCTACCTCCAGGGAGAGGTAGATGCAGGTGATCTACAGGTGGTATGATACAGGTGGCCTTTACACACGCATCCACTTTTTCAGGGCTCACACCAACGACCCGACGGTACATGCACCACTGACTGGACAGGATACCAAAAGTGTTTTCAATGATCATCCTCACTCTGGACAGCGTGTAGTTGAGGACCCTGCACCTTGGAGGGAGGTTGCCTCCTGGAAAAGGCCTCATGCGGTCCTGGCGGAGGGGGAAGGCTTCATCTGCCACAAACACATGGGACTGTGGTCCCAATTGCTCCATTCCTGGAAGCAGGACATCTTCAGGGAGCTGGAGAGTGTGATCCACCAGTGGCTGACCAAAGGTGGAGTTTGCCAGGGTCCCTCCATCACTAGTCCTCCCATAACTACCGACATCTACCACACGGAAGCAGTATTTTGCATCCACAACTGCCAAGAGGACAGTAGAGAATTTATGGGTCCCAAACAGTTTGGAAAGTTCCAGCGCTGGGAGAAGTCGGCAGAAATGGCTCTCCAATCTTCTGCTGTTGAGATAGATATGCATTCCTCCACCAGGCGTTTCCATATTGCCCTGGCCACTTCTGCCACAATGCTGCACACTGTGGAATGCCCCACAAGATAGCTGTATGCTATGATGCAAAAAGAATCCCCAGTTGCAAGGTATCTGTTAAATTAGAGAGATTTAGATGTTAAAGATAAATGATTATGCTATTTTAAATTCACACACACATTCACACACACACATAATCATATATTGTGTACAGACACAACACATTCATCCACACACTAATAAGGGAAAAGGTGAACAGACATTTAGGTTAAACTTCATTAACCTAAAACTAAAAAGAAGCAGAGGAACATAAGCTACTTTTTTTTCTAAAATTTAGCTTAATTGTTTTAATACAATTTATATGCCATTTATTATTGTTCAGACACGTTTAGGGAATAAAGTAAATAAAACCACCATAGTCAGGCAGTCCTCTCTCTGTCTCTCTCTCTCTCTCTCTCTCTCTATCTATCTATCTATCTATCTATCTATCTGTGTGTGTGTGTGTGTGTGTGTGTGTGTGTGTGTGTGTGTGTGTGTGTGTGTGTGTGTGGTTTCTCACCGCAGACAGATAGCCAGGTGTTCACCGGTACCAATAGCTCAGCGATAGTTCGTGTCTATCTTGTTGATCCTTGGTGAGGAGATCATCGAACTGGTTTTTATCCAGCCGGAAATAACGCTGGAATCAAGCGTCATCAAAATTCTCCGTGGAGATGCCAGATTCTCATAACTTTATGGACCCAGATGGACCGACGGTAATGGGCCCTGCGTTTCCATCGCAAATATGCTGATGTTACACAAAGAAGGCTGCCCAAAGTGCCATGGTGAAAGAGGGAACTGATGTAATAGATGGATTATTATATAGGCCTGTGCCTGTTGCTTGAAAGACCCGCCCCTTCGGTCTCTTTCTTCACTTCAGTTGCTGCTGTCACTGCCACACAGGCGACTGCAGCGATGGGATGTGAGCGACTGGAGCGACCACAGGCGATTTTAACGCTTTTAATGTGAACGCAGCATTATGCTGCCTTCCCTGCTCCACGTAGGGACCTGACGCTGAGCTTCTAAACTGTGTAAAAACGGCACATCGAGTAAGTGGTTTTTAGTCGGACAATAATATCAAAATAGTCAAAGGTTGTTTTTTTCTCGTTTTTTTAAAAAATAGCTTTTGGATCTTAAAAAAAATACCAAAAAAACAAGTTAGTCATTAATTAGATTTAATGGGAAAAGTTTGGCTGTGTACAGTATGACTCCATTCATCTATTAAATATGTGTAAAACATTTATTTTGAACAGTGAACATATTTTCTAACACACTGTAACGTTGTATTGTAATGCTGATAAATTCTGAAAATCTCGACACTTTTTGCAGCACGTGAAGGCAGCATCACAGCCCCACCGCCTCTGCTAGGAGGATACAACAATTCCGGGCTGCCCTTGCCAACGATACAATGCTTCGTTTAACGGATAAACCCCGGGCATAGGCACCGTCCAATTGCCGCGGTCTCTTCGAAAAGGCGGTACCCTCCTCGTCTACTCTGATAATTTACAACAAGCTTCAGTAGAGAGCACCTAAGACACCCAGTAAGGACGGGACTCCGGGCTTTATGTTCAACGTTACCTAAGAGAAGCTGGAGAGGTGAGCTGAGCGAGCCGTAGTAACTTTAGCATGCTACACGCTAGCTTCGGCTAGCAGTGAGATACAGCAGCACCTGTGTACCTGGAAGACCAACTCTCACCCATAAATGTGTTTGAGTAGAAAGTGATCAGTGGATGGGTTTGTGAATGAGGAGATGACACCCTAACGCTGAAATAAAAATGCAGTTAACGTTAATCAGCCAGTCGGCTAAGGTTAATCAATCAATGAACAACGAGCTAGCCGCTGGCAACGATAGGCTAACGTTAGTTGTTTGTGCTACCGCTGGGCCCGTAATGCAGCTGACTTCTGGACTAATCTGTCAGTCGCAGCTGTGGTAGCACAACAGCTGACTATACCTGCGACTATTGGAAGCTTTTAACGATAGTTTTAGGTGACTTTTACACATATCATTGCAGCAGCACATCGGGATGAATTGGCTATCGTTAATGCAGTAGCTACCCTGTCAAAACAAGCCCGACGCCGCCTCTGAAGGTTCAGCAAGCAAGATCTAACATTAAATATGAAGATTTTATTCTAATGGACGTATTTATTTGGGCTCTTTCTGTTCAGTTCGCGTAATGGGACTTACTAATACAGGGATCTAGGCTGACTTTTTTTCCCAAAGAGCACATGTGCTTCAAAGTAAAATATCTGGGAGCACAAAGATAGATATGGGAGGACAAAAAATATGTATTTATCGATTTATCGAACACTTCACCCTTGAATAGCACAAAAAAAGATTTACAGTGTCTGATTTTTTTTTTCATTTCAGGCAGCACAAAACGATTTCTTAAATGTACAGTCATTTCATTTTTTTCATTACATTTTGTATCCAATGTGTACTAAACACAAAGGATGTCAGTACTTAATAATATTCATATTAAATGAAATATTCATATAAAATAGAGGAAGCACTATAATACAATAAGATAAGGTGTGTCTTATTTGGCCCACTCAGGAAAGGGATTTGATGCTGGTTTGGCGACACTGGGTCACATGACATGGAATCTGTTGAGAAAAAAAATCATAATTTCTGCATATTAATATTCATATAAAATACAGGAAGCACTCAAATACTATAGAAAGAGCTGTGTCTTATTTGTCAAGTTTGCAAATACAATCTGCTGCTGGTTTGGAGTCACTGGGTCACATGACATGGAAGATATTGAAAAAACTGCAATTATTTTGTATTAATATATGCCAAGTAATTTAATGACTTAGACTTAGACTTTCTTTTGTTATCATTTGAATGACACTTTACAGTGCAGTGGGAACGAAATTTAGTTTGAATGGCTCAGGATAGTGCAGGATAAAAAAAAAAACAGCATGTGAGTTTCAGACGTTGGAAAGTAGGATGGAGGGAAGCGGTGCTCTCCGCAGATTTGCCTCTGACCCAGCTGTTAGCTGCGCCTCCGTCCTCGGTAACAACACCTTCGCTTGCTCCTCTGTCTGCTTGTGATGCTAGGATCATCCATAACAACTGGGTCTTGTCGGCGTAGGTCCCTAAATCTGTTTCCAGCGATTCAGTGTGAGGCTCTGGGAGGTGATCTAACCGTCCTCCTGCTGCTAACACTGAGCGAACCTCAGTAATGTCGCGGCTGGACCAGGGTGAATATCTGCCGAATATCCAACCTAAAACTAACTTCACCTTCAGTCCGTTTACCTGTCACATCTCGCATGACACTGGTCAGGTCGCTACAGAAAACTACTGTGATTGGTGCTTTGCGGCCAGAGGATTGTAGTTTTTGAATGATCGCAGACAAAGTAGGTTGTGACGGTAACTGGTGATCAAAATTATTTTCCTGGTTCGCACATACATTTTTTTAGGGGCAAATGCAAGTGAAATGCTCGCACTGTGGAGTTCTGACTAATATATACAATATATAATTGTATAATATATAACACTATTCTAATTAGCGCTGCTGTCTGAGTACGGGAGGAGGCAGGTACATGTTGTTAGACATAGCATTGTCTGACAGATATTACATTGAGGATAACGTAGGAAATGATTTAAATTTGATTTGCACTTGTGTGTGTCTCATTCAGTGTCTTATATCATTTAGCAGGTAGGAGCCATGGGTTTCTCCTTCAGCCTTCGATGAACTGAACTAAGCTGGAACCACAGGACTCAGCCAACCTGCCACTGCCCACAGTGGGGGCTCCCCTCACCCCATCACCCTCTTCAGCTATGGCAGGCTTCAAGCGGGGTTATGATGGCAAGATCGCTGGCCTGTATGACCTGGACAAGACGCTGGGCCGTGGCCACTTTGCTGTTGTCAAGTTGGCACGCCATGTCTTCACTGGGGAGAAAGTTGCAGTGAAGGTGATTGACAAGACTAAACTAGACACTGTGGCCACAGGCCACCTTTTCCAGGAAGTCCGCTGCATGAAGCTGGTCCAGCACCCCAACATTGTGCGCCTATATGAAGTGATAGATACTCAGACCAAACTTTACCTCATCTTGGAGCTAGGTGATGGAGGGGATATGTTTGACTACATCATGAAACACGAAGAAGGTCTGAATGAAGACCTGGCTAAGAAGTATTTTGCCCAGATTGTCCATGCTATCTCGTACTGCCACCGTCTGCATGTGGTGCACAGGGACCTCAAGCCAGAGAATGTGGTGTTCTTCGAGAAACAAGGGCTGGTCAAGCTCACTGACTTTGGTTTCAGTAACAAATTTCAGCCAGGGAAAAAGCTGACAACCAGTTGTGGATCTCTGGCATATTCTGCACCGGAAATACTGCTCGGAGATGAGTATGATGCTCCAGCCGTAGGTATGCAAAACATGTAGGCTGATAAGTGATTGTAAAGTAATGAAATGACTCACTGTTAATTAGAAAATGACAGAGTTACAGTTCAGTACTAGCAGACAGGATGTGAGCTGGATTTTTGCATTAGTCCATTCATAGCCCATTTCACATCTGAAGTCTGGACAGTGTCCAGAGCATCAGATCAGGATATTGTCGACTGTTGCTTGTTTACAGACACAGCACACAACAGGAGATTTTCCATGTTAGACATGTTCACACATGTTGAAAATGCTGTGTATGGTTTGGCCAGGAAATGGTGCCTGGGTAGAATGCTACAGATGGCTCTGTAATGATGACTGGTTTTAGTTTTGCCTTGATACTATGTGTTTTTGGGCATATCTGCAATGTCAATGAAAGAATGAAAAGTAATATACATGCAAGCAGAGAAAAATACAAAGCAGTTACACTCACTCATGTACACAAGGATCCCGCCATAGAAAGATAGCTGCAGCATTTTGAAACTGTGTCAGGCAGCCTTATAGAAGCGAGGGAGACTGACTCAGATGTTTTGCCCTATTCACACATTCTCGGATTTAGGACTAGGGCGCAGGCAGGGGAAAGTCTGGGGCATATAATGCAGACAGTTCACGGATACAGCTCTTCCGGGTAAACTTTTGATAAATCCAGACTGTGCATGTCTGAAAGGGGCTCATGAAAAGCCTGATGCTTTCCAATTCAGCGTCCAGTTCACACTGCAAAGAGCACAGTCTTCTGGCATGAAACTACACAGTTGTCAGTTGTCACAGGATGATCATGTAATGAGGTTGGCAATGTGGCACCTGTTTTAGTTTTTGTCACACCACTGGCTGTTGGTGTGCTTGCAGAACCTGAATACATGTTAGCCGTGGCCGGTTTAGGTAGCCTCTATTCAGAACGGCCATCAATCATGTGCCAGGGCCCTGTGGAACCAAGTAGGCAGAGTTGAATTTCAGTATCAAGCTGTGTGTCCAATAGCAGTATGCTGCTAACAGTGCGTTACGCTGATCGTTTCGCAGGTTGCCATAGCCCATGTGCTACAAGGTAAGTTCTACTAATAGTGATGTCGTGGATGTCCCATTGCACTTAATTCACTGGCTTGTTTATTTTCTATGAGGGCTGACAGAGTACAGACAGAGATTGTGTGTCTGTCTGTGACTGATATCTATTTCACGTCGAGTATTGTCAGTGATGACAAACCATGGGAATATGTCCCGCTCTTCGATTGGATAATGGAATGTGCCCAGTTAAGCTAATATTTCGACTTGATGTGGTTGTTCATGTGGATCTAATCCTGAAGGAGTCTGAAATTGGTCTCATGATTGTTTATGCATGTAGGAAATGCTGTCAAACGCTAACCCTGTTTTTGTCACGGTTCTCACAAAATGCTGGAGTGGCAATGAGGATGTGGTGACTTTCTAATAGAACTTTAAACAGAAACCTTATTCTTCCTAAACCTAATTCTTATTTATTTGTAATTAAAAAAAACAAACAAAATCTAAAACAATGTAATCAAACTTATTAAATTAAAACAAATGTATGCGCAGAAACAAAACACTATTTGTTGAACGTACAATAGTAATTAAACAGTAACCAACCATTGTAAACATGTAACAAATATATAAAATGCAAAGTCCTGCAAGCAGAAAATCAAAATAAAACATAGCAGCTGAACCTGAGAATAAACTAATAAAAAAGTTGGTCAAACAACAACTTGTGCTCTTCCAGCATGCGACACACTTACTGCTTAACAAAGGCAAAAAAAATAAAAATGGATCGGCCTGTTGATCTGTTCATTTTTCCGATCCCCGATCCAGCTATTTTGTCAATATCAGGGCCGATATAGGATCGGTGCTCCCCTAGTTCTGGCATTACTCAACAGATTGTAATTACAGTGCAACAATTCTTTTGCATGCAAGTCAAAAACATGAGCAGTTTATCAAAACATCTGGCGAAAGTCCATCACATACAGATAGAGAAACGCACAGTTTTCGACAGCCTACCTCGTAGTTCCTCATCTACCTCAGGTGTATAATGCTAGCAGGAGCCCACAGTAGGGCTGGGTATTGTTAAGAACCTCATGATTTGATTTGATTTCGATTCTTTAGGTCGCAATTCGATATTAATTCAATTCAATACTGACTTAAATGCTTCGATATCGATTCAGTAATTAGTAGTAGTAAACAAATAATTCATTAGAGTACCTGTTGATAATTTTTAAATTAAAAAACGTAATCTTAACTTATAAATCTTTCCTCTAGGAAGTTCTAGTTCGAATTGAAATGTAAACAAATGCAAACGATGTGTTTAGATTTAAAATAGTGTGACCGTAGTTAAGCTGAGAAAGTGTTATTGTTTCTGTGACTGCATGGTACATTTTTGTCTGACATAAACAGACATAACTGTGGTCCCTCCACAGACTGACTGCAGAGCTTCTGAAAAAGGCCCAAGCAGAAAAGTATGTTACTTAAGTCATTAACTGTGATGAACTTCTGTGGCCCTTCACAGGTCAGGCCATGTTCAATTGTTGGCCAATAGTGGGGACATCTGTGAGTGTCTGTGGCCCTAGTTTTTGCTGTGTGTCCCACACCATTGGCATCAGCAACCCTTGGCAAAGGCTCTTGGGCTGTATTTTGAATCGACGGCAGAGCCCACTGGGAAAAAAATCACTTTAATTGGCTGTTCAGCTAAGTCAGAAATGGAGGTGAGAAAAGCAAACAAATAATTAACTTAATTGAGATAACAATATTATGTCTTAGGCACCGATATACAGACATTTGTGACAACCACAACTGACTTAGACAATATTTAACATTTGTGAACTTGCCCAACATGTTTGTGATTGTCGAAGTAGTTTTGAATAAAAAGTTTATCCTTCTGCTTCATCTTCTGTTTTTGCGGTCAGACAAGAGGCATCAGGTATCTTGTTTTATTCTCCATAGCACTGAACTGTTTCCATGCAGCTACTGATGCTGCATAGGCTGTGAATGATCAGACTTTTGGATATCCAGACCATGTAGTCCAAAGTGTACCCCATGACCTGTGTCTTGGGATGTTTGATATGCCCTTTTTCTGAACCACTATCTGCACTTGCTGTTGGCCTCCCTGCACTCAAAATTATCAATAGTCATAATCGATATGCAGCTCACTATACTTTCTTGCGCTGAAGAGGGCTGTTTAGTGGGCCTAACAGTCTGTATTCTCTGGCAGTCGTGCACGGTGCACTTAAAGGGACTAGTAATTGTATAGGTCCTACTTTTGGCTGTGCTATAGAGTCAAAGCCCTCTGCAGTTGTTGTGTTGAGAATACTTGCCGCTGTTGATGGCCACTTTTTGGTGGTGCCGTGTTTTATTCTGCTGTGCTCTTTGCAGTTTGGTCAAGTGTTGCAGTGGCTGTGGTGAGGCTTGTGGTCAGATCCATTATCTTTGCATGTTTGTTCCTGCCCAGGCCACATAAAGGCTTACATTTTGTCTTAATGTCTTTCTTGGTGCAAAAACAGAATTGTGTAGATATATGTACGTATTAGATATGTTTGAATGATTAAAAAAATAAGTAAAATGAGTATTTACCATAACACATTTGAGAAGCACATGTGTTGTCTTTCCATTTCATCCTCCTATACATGACAGTGAAAGCAGTTTAAAGTGCAGTACAATCAATTACAATAGGTAGTTTCTTTATAAAGGATGATGTCTTACCTTCATGTACCATCTAATAGTGAAGCCAGATGAACACTTGCATTTAGAGGCTAAACATGTTATGCTTTAGGCACTCTTTGGTTAATGGAAAGCTCTAGACTTTAAGAATCCTTCCTGTGTACAAGTAGCCACCAGTGACCTATATCAACCTATGTGTGCTCTGCAGAGCCCTTGGCAGGACCTGTTGTCAGCCCTGTGAGCAGACATCATCACAAGTGTGTTTCTAGAGAACAGCCAGAGAGGCTCTTAATTGCAGTCCTGGTTACTGTTGCCTGCTGCCAGTAGATGAGAAGAACAGTTAATCCATTCTATTGTTTGGACTGTGCCACAAGAGAATGAGAGGGAGGTGGGATGCAGCGAATACACATTCCCGAATTGACACAGACTGGCTTGCTTTGATTAGAACTCATTCATTTGCTTCCTTCCACGGGGTCAAAGACCAGCTTCCTAATTATGTGGACCATTTTCCTCCCCAAACGAAATGTTGTCATGGTTTTTACTAGTTGGGCACCAGTAAAGTGTATATAATTACTCTTTTGGGTCTTAAATCTCTTAAATCTGAAGATTCAGTGGAATGAGTCTTAATGAGAGAAAAAAACAGAAGAACTTCAGTGTCTATATTTTTACTGTGTAAATGCATATTATATAGCTCAATGTGCACTGCATGGATAATCCCTAATATCTATCTTTGTTTTGGTTGGCCGATTTCATAAATCACAGGTCCTTTTGACTCAGTATTTTAAATGGCCTGAATTATTTCAATGGCCCTGCTGGCTTTTGTTTCACTATTGCAGTGCATGCTGTTTGGCACAGATTTTCTGATATTGTGAGGTGTTGAGAAATCCATTGTCAAGCTTTCTTAACTACTCATACCTTCATCAGGGTCATCCGATATTGATATCAACATGATACACAAACACAATTTCCAATATGAACTGGTACTATTCAAGCCGGGCCACACCAGCCACTGAGAGGCATCCCTAAACAGCTGACGGTGCTGCCAAGTAATGGCAACCAATCTTGTCATTGAGGCTAACATTAGCATACTCGTAGTAAGTAGCATACTTGAATAACAGATATGCTACTGTTGACAGAAACTTAAAATCTCACTTCCAGTTCTGGCTGGAATGGAAAGCCCTCTGTGTTGACCACTTCTGACTCATCTACACATGTTGAATCTCAATTTAATTTTTTTCGTACTGCCGCTCATTACTACAGGAAGTAGCAAATTTCCTTTTCCAAGCCCTGACTTCTGCACAGAGAGGTGTTTGCTGTTTAATCTAAATGCATTAATATTGAATGTGTTGCATGTCTAAATTGCACCTAAAATTAACAGTTCATTATTGTCGTTACTGTGTGAAGGAGGCTGTGATGCAAAATGAAGAGCCCTGTCCTTCCTGTGATGTAGAAGCAATCTAACAAATATGTATTCATAGCATTATATAATGGCTGACCAGGATAGATGTGTGTGTTCAGACACACAAAAATATGCAGAGTCTTTAAGTTTTTTCACATAGAGGTGTTAAAAGAGGCATGTGTATGCATTACTCAACATCTCAGTAGTAAGTTTGTAGGACTTGTTCATGGATAAACAGGTTTATCCAGATGGATGACACACAACAGCTGCATACTCAGGTGTCGATGTGCGTTTCTTGAGGGAGACCCTTCAGTAGCAACACAGCTAGCATGATAACCTGATAAACTCTGTCAAACCTTTTAGTTTACAGTACTTAGTTTACAGTAATTTAGAGAAACATTGGCAAATTATGCCTTTACTGATGGTGTTAATCCAAGTTCTGCTTCAGTTTACCTTCTTGAAGTCTTTTTAAAAGAGGAACTCAAAAGTAGAGCTACAAGTTGCTATTATTTATAATTTCCTTATTGGCACAGAATTCCCTGACCTCATGATGATGCATCTCTCAGCGATTCGAGTGCTAAATTATTAGTAATGTATCATGATGCATCTCAATGTATTGCGCCCTCAATTTTCTACATTACTGCACGTGACAAATTTGTAAGCTTTTAATACAAGCAGACAGCCAAATTTAAATTCCTTTTTTATTGAGAAAGCATCATGCAATATCAAAAGCTGCAGCTTATCAATCTTTGACCCATTTCAGTACATAAATATTACAAAAAATAAAATCTAAATCCTAGCATCTCACTTGCGCTGTAATCTACAAACATCTCATTTCCATATTGTAGCTCCCAGACATAGTACAGGTGTCACTAATAACATTAACAAATATAGCCGCAAACCCACATCCCCCAGATTTCTCCAAATTGGGTTTTCAGCTACATGCTAATGGAATTTGTGTTATACCTTTACATATTTGAACATTAAAACATAAATTGAAATTTGACCTATTGATGTGTATTTCAAAGTTTCAATAGGTACTAGAACTGCAAGCAGTTATGAAGGGGGGCCAAGTGCAAAAGGCTGAGTGTGGGCCAATTTGGATTTGTTGTACTAAGCCACGCCCACATTGACCAGTCATGACTACCTTCAAGATGTGGCCTGAGCATTGACCCTACATCACACTGACCAAATTTCATAAAAATTGGTGTAGCCGTTCAAGAGATATAAACTTCCCACATGTATAGCGCCCCCTAGTGGCCAAAATTCGCCAAATTTTGCTCATCTCTCCCCAGTGTCATGGCAACCTAGGTTGTCAAATTATTTATTTTTACATTTTTACAGCTAGCTACAGAAATTAGTTTGTTAATGATTTGCTTAATTTTTGATCGAGCAAAATTCTTTCGATAACTTAAGATCAGGTCCAGCTGAAGAGTGTATGTGCCAAGTTTTACGCAGATTGAACAAAATCCCAACGAGGAGTTGGAAAAAGTAGGTTTTCTAGTTTTTGTGAAAAAACTCTCTAGGCGGAAGTGGGCGTGGCCATTGCAAAGTGATTCAGCTCCATTCAGGGAATCTAGGAATAGGGTTGAATGGGCGACATACGGTGTGGGAGTTATAGGCAAAAATGTATTGGCATACGTTATAGCGCACCCTGCAAGCGGATCTATGTAGTTTTTTTGTGTCTGAGATATTTGCAAGAGTCTGGACCAACCCTCCAAATTGCACCGCCCTCCCTTGCACGCTTAAGCCTACAGCACCACCTTTAGCCGGAGAAAAATTAAAATTAAAATCCTTAAATTACAATAGGGTTCCTAGCACTGCTTATCCTAGGAAAGCATACACGTTCCCTCAGCCCCTCAGGCTTGGCCGCCTAATTATAATGTTTAACCCTGTAAAGCCTGACATATCAAAAAATTGACAGAAAATTCTACTTTTTTGGAGCTGAGATGTTTATAAATCCTTTTAACAAAATCAGATAAAAATAGAAACATTTCTTGTGGAAAAACTAAAATGTATTCACTCTAAAATAAATTATTCCACAAATGTTTTCACTGGTAGAACATGTAAAAATAAATGTTTTAAGTTTGTTGGTCAAAAAAGAGCATAGTTCATCTTCAAAGATGAAGCTATTCTATAAAAAGAAAACAAAGTTTTCCAATGACTTTTAGTCTGCAGGCAACCAGTACAGATGAGCAACAACTAGTCTCCAAAATGCTCTTCTTGATAACACCCAAAAACTGTCTGATCTCAACTTTTCTGTGGAATTATTGAACTGAGTCTGTTACGGTACCTTAAATATTCTGTTTTAAATGTAGAGGGACTAATCGCTGGGCAGATCTTTTGGAAAAATGTATTAAAAGAGTCAGTAATAAGCACCCTACTGGGTAGGCCTATACTATGTCATTATTTTCTCTCTGCTTGATTCCATTCACAACATATTGGCTATTGCCTATCTGTTTATCTTAACCTCACCTGAACAGCCACTAGTCTATAAAAATGTTATGTAGGCTAATGTTTCTTGTGTTTAAATCAGATCAAATCAAAATAAATCAAAATGATAGTATTTACCGCATAGTTCCAACCAGTGAGGCTGCAAGGACAGGATATAAAGCTATTTAACTACATTTTTTTCACAACCGTTGACAATGTGGGATTGACATGTGTAATGTGTTTCTCTAGATTTGTTTTTTCTCTTATATCTTAAGGCATTGAGGGTGAGCCCTCATTTCAAATGATGCCTAGAGCGCATTCCAAATAAAAAAGAACACAACACAGAGCAAGAAAAGCTGATTCTGCCCAATATGGAAGCATCTATAAAAAAGCCAGTGCTGTTCCAGGATAACTTTATGGTATCACTTCTTTTGAAATAACTCCACTACCACGTTCATTTTCGATTATTACTAAAACAAGATATCAAAACTTTTTCAGCCACATGTGAAATTAAATTAATTGAAACGTATTAAAATTCAGGTATGCGCCTGATGCTCTGGTTGTGAGGTGTGTAAGGTTTTTCACATTCACTCATGCACACAGCACTGTGTGCCTGTAATCTGCCCCTAAGGGATGAGCTCAAAATTTTTTGGTAGGCGTATTCCTAGTCCCCTTCTGAAGATATGAAGATATCAACAGAGTTTCGTGACGATCAGAAAAATGGTTAAGGATTTGGGACCAATATTTGCTAAGCCCCGCCCTTTGCAAGGGTATTTTGCTTGATGGTGGCCATGTTTTTTGACCGATCGTGCTCATTAAGAGAAATTACTGGCTCGAGCCCACGATGCCATATACCAAATTTCGTGTTGATAGAATAAATATTTCAAAAGTTCTATTCATTTTACTGTTTTTAATGTTATGCAAATTAGCAAAAAATCTGTAATAGCAGCTTTCGTGGTGCAAGAGACTTTTTTGTAGAGGACTATCAGGAGGACGTGTATGAAAAAATTCAAGTCAATAGCACTTGGCTTTGCGGGGAAAGCCTTTTGAAGTTTATAACCTATGTTATAGTGCTCCCATATGACGGATTGGGATCATCAAATACTCACCGTACCAAGTTTCGTGTCTCTGAGTCCTTCCAGCTCGCCATAAATTAATAAACACAAACAATGATGGTTAATGATGAATAGGCCACCACCACTTTCCCCTATCAACATGGCACTCAAGATATTTGTTAATACTCGCCCCTAGAACATGCATACCAAATTTGGTGAAATTCAGTCTTTGAGATACGCATGTGTAGCATTTATAGCGCCCCCTATACTTTGAGCTCAACATGCTTTGGTAGGCAGATTCCCAGTGCAGTTGTGAACCTACCCACCAAGTTTTGTGATGATAGGGCAAAGGGTGTCAGAATTATGGCAAATCATTTCTAAGCCCTGCCCATTGCAAAAATACATTGGTCCACGGCGGCCATGTTTTTGGACCAATCTGGCTAATTTATTGTAGTAATATGTCTTTTCATCCACCGAAGCCGTATACCAACTTTGGTGTTGATAGAGTCAATCTTTCAAAAGTTCTATTAATTTTACTGTTTTTCATATTATTCAAATTAGCAAAACATCTAGGTAGGCGGAGCTTCATGGTCCAAGAAGCTTTTTTGTAGAGCGCATGGAGCTGGACTTGTGTGTCAAATTTCAAGTCAATCAGACTTGCGGTGTGAGGGATGTGGCCTTCCCCGAAACGCACTTTCAATCCTTAGTTACAGTGCCACCATCTGGCTGACTGGGCCCATTTTAATTAAAGTTGATGCACATCATTTCCAATCATTGGGCCGGGTTTCAATTTTCTGGCCCATTCCTGATCACGGGAATTTGAGCTCAAGCAGCAGACAACAAAAAATGATAAACCAGCACAATTTTAGAAGGGGTTAGAACCCTAATAATAAACTGGCACAAACTCAGTAGGGTTCTACCCCTTCACTGTTATAACCCTAAATAAACCGCCGCAATTTTAGAAAGGTTCTACCCCTTCAGGGTTAGAACCCTAGAAACTCTGTTGTGACCCACTAAGCCATGCTCATGTAACAGTAAGCTTTTTTTGCTTTATTGGTTAAAACTGATAAGTGATATATTGCATCACCAGCTGTTTTTTATTTATTTTTAGTCTATAAGTTTATCTTCTTGTACTGTTTCGTAGAAGAGAAATCTTTTAAGAAAGTGAATAAATCTAGTGTTATATTTTTTAACGTTTAGACAGAAGTGTGCAAAAAACAGCAATGACAACAGTTTTTCAAGAAAGACAAAAAAACTCCACCCCATACACAAACAAACTCCTTGTCCTCACTGTCACTTATTATTATTATTTTTTTTAAATATGTAAAACACAAATAGACCTTCAATAAGTAAATCAGTCAAATACTGAATAAAGATTCATTCATGTACCTTTGTCGATGGTTTGTTAAAAAGAGTCAGAAAAGGCCCCCCACACCTGATAAATCATCTTTTCAGGCCCCCCGCAACACAAATCTAATTCTCTCCATTTTAAGATGATATAATACATCTTTCACCCAATGTGAAACAGTAGGCGGGGCAGCATCCTTCCATTTCAAGAGGATCATTCGGCGTGCTAACAGAGTTGAAAAGGCAATGAGCTTCCAACCCCCGACAGGCAGTCCTAACCCCTCACCAGTAACCCCGAAAGGCAGAAAAAGGGGATGTAATGTTATATTTACACCAAGTACACAAGAAAGTGCTTCACAAATACCCTCCCAATACTGCTGTATTTTGGGACACAGCCAAAACATATGTATTAAAGTGGCTTCCTCCAGTTTACATCTGTCACACGTTTGGTCAATATGAGGGTAAATTCTTGCCAGTTTGTATTTCTGAATATGAGCTTGGTGTACCACTTTAAACTGAATAAGAGAGTGTCTCGCACACATTGAAGATGAATGAATTTGTTTCAAAACTTTAGTCCAGTCTGCTTCACTGATATCGGTTCCGGTTTTGAGATCCCACTCCCAAGCCTCTTTGATGGCAGACATGGAAGAAGAACCCAAACCGGAAAGAAAGCGCAACATTACAGAAATAGATTTTTTCTTAGTTGGGATGAAAGATATCACTTTGTCAATAACATTATAGGGAGGTTTGTCTGGGAAGCCCAGGATGGAGGCTGACACAAAGTGCCTTACTTGCAAGTATCTAAAAAAATGAGAAGGTGGTAAGTTATATTTAACAGATAGTTGTTCAAAAGAAGCAAATGAGTTTCCAATATAGAGGTCTTTAAACATTTTCAGCCCCTGCCATTGCCATACATGGAATGTGGCATCCAGCACTGAAGGAGAGAAAAAAGTGTTTGATGCTATTGGGCTGGAGAGACTCATACTTTAGAGATCAAAATGTTTTCTAAATCGTAAGTAGATTTTAGCAGAAACAGGATTGCTAAATGTCATGTTTGGAGGTAGTGGAACTGATGTACCAATTACAGCTGGTAGGGACAAGGAGCTACAGGAAAGCTTCTCCATCTCCACCCACTTTGGTACACTATTACCAGAATAGCAATGTACCCAAGAGGACAAACCACAAAGATTAGCTGCCCAGTAGTAAGTTCAAAAACTTGGAAGTGCTAGGCTGCCATCCTGCTTTGACTTCTTGAGGTGTTCTTTACGCAAAAGGGGATTCTTGCTGTTCCAAATAAAAGATAAAATCGCTGAATCAAGCTTCTTAAAGTAAGCATTGGAGATGAACACAGGGAGGCTCTGAAATAAGTATAAATACCTGGGTAGCACAGACATTTTTACAACATTCACTCTCTCAACCAATGAGAGTGGAAGGAGTGACCAGCTGGGTAAGTCCTGCTGAACTTTGTGTTGCAATGCGTCAGAAAAGATCACAAAAATTTCTTGTTACAATGACCTGACCTAACCTGATCTGGAGACAAAGTTGGAATAGGCAGGTCTCTAAAGAAGTTAAGTGAGGCAGAAGTGTCACAAGAATTATTAGAGCTATAAAGATTGTGGTAGTAACATTGACATGAATCATTTATTCCTAAGTGGTGAGTGACAATCTTACCGTCCTGCGATTTCACCCCTTTAATTGTTTGCTTGGCCCCGGCACCTTTCACCTGTCTTGCCAGAACCTCCCCTGCTCTGTCTCTGTGCTCATAAATATTACTCCGATTTTTTAACAATACATTTTCAATGGTATGTGAAGTATGTCATATTCCATATTTAGCTTTAAACGTTCTTTACAGATCTGGAGAGGGAGTTTGTGCATTCTTCTTATCTAAATCAGCTATTTGTTCTTCCAACTCCACTCGTTTTGATTTTGAGTCCATTTTTTTATGGCCATAAACAATATTACCTGGCCTCTTAGATTCACCTTAAGGGCCTCCCAGACAGTCGCCATGGAAACATCTGGTGTCATATTAATATCTAAAGGTGGAGAGACTTGATTGGACATGAAGTTCAGAAAGTTTTCATCAGAAAGCTGAACAGAATTAAAGGTCCCATTCTATGAAAAACACGTTTTCTCTGGTTTCTATATATAAGCTGGTCCTCCCTGAGCCTGCCAACTCCCAAAATGATGAAAACAAGCGATTCCTGCATGGTCTCTGCAGCCCACCCACTGGTAGAACGGCACTCCTACAGGCTGTTCAGAATGCTCAGAGCTAGACATGCAAATAGCTCTGTTGTTGGTTGTAAAATCAACATAAGTGCCTATATTCTGTCCCAGCTACAGAACAACAGAAGAGACAATGGGTGCGTTAATTTTTAAAGACAACATGCCAGCTGCGGTTTGTGTTAGCTTTTGTGTGTGTGCTAACCACTTCACATCGGACTGTTTCAGTAACAAGGGTCAGTACGACACACTGACCCTCGTGAAAGGATCAGTCCCAACCATACTGGACCCAGCAACTGCACCCGAGCCACCGATAAGTGTCACCGTGGCTTGATAGTATTTACAGTTGCCTACAAGCATGGTGAAGTCAGCTGGAAATCGGCTAAATAATTAGCTCTGCTTCGGTCTGCTATGCAATTGCGTTTGAAGCGAGTTTGATGTTAATAATATTACGATGGAGCTTGGGTGTCACAGTAAAAAGTCTGGAAATGTGCAAAGTAGAGACAGAGACGATGCTAACAGTGTCCAAGAGTTTGGGTTGAATGAAAAAATCTCCGAGCAATAGCAATACATATATACATCCACCATAAACATTAGCGCATGCTACTGCTAACGAAAGGGGCTTCCCCTCCCCGACAGTGACTAGCAGGAAGGGCTCTCCAAGTAGGCGTTGACAGACGGAGCTCATTAGCATTTAAAGGTGCAGGCACAGAAACAGACTGCTCTGAATAGAGCTCTGTAGAGCGACTTTTAGACAGCTGAAATTCAGGACCACGCATGGGTTTGGGGTAATGCATATCGAATACAGAGTTTTTGGACCGCTGACACCTGTGTGAAATTGATGAAAAACAGTATAATATGAGACCTTAATATCTCCACGTCTGTCTGGGTGTTATAGCATCAAAGATGTTCAGTTTAAGTAAAAGAGGAGCATGGTCTGATACTACTATAGGGTGGTATTCACATGACTGAACCTCTGCTGTTGATTTATTATCAATAAAACAAGTAATAAATTCTGCTATAGGTTTGATGAGCACAGGAAAAGAAAGAGTATTGCCTGTCTTTTGGATGTAAAAAGCGCCAGATATCTGAAATGCCTTGAGTGGATGGAAATGACTGTATATAAGATACAGATTTAGATGTTGCATATCCTGGCCTAAGAGATGACCTATGCATCCCGGGATCAAGACAGAAATTAAAGTCCCCTCCCATAATCAGCAGGTGTGAATTTAAGCAAGGGAGCCGATTAGTGACACCGGAAAGAAACTGAGGGTCATCACAGTTTGGAGCATAAATGTTAGCTGAAATAACATTACAATTATAAAGTTTACCTGTTACTAAAACGTACCGTCCATTGGGGTCGGCTGCAACTATGGAAGGTGTGAAGGAGACTCCTTTTTTATTAATATTGCAACGCCTCTAGCCCTACCTTGAAAAGTTGAATGAAAGAGCTGTCCCACCCAATGACATTTCAGCCGAGCATTGTCTGAATTCTTGAAGTGTGTTTCTTGAATAAATGCTATTCCTGCACTCAAATTTCTCAGGTGTGTAAGGGCTTTCTTCCTTTTAACCGGATGGTTCAAGCCTCTGACACTCCATGTGACTATATTAAATGAGCCAGCAATTATAATCAAATCAAAAATCCAGATGTTAAAATAAAGATCCACTCATTAATCAACTTTTTATACTATAATATTAAAGGCCCAGATGTTCTGGTTGCATACCAAAAGATAGAAACAAAGAGAAAAAAAAGAAAATAAAAAAATTACAATACTTTGGTCCATTCACAGAGACAGTGAAACAAGGTGTCCCTCCCCCAAATCCCCAGGTGATGCTAGCTGATAGAACAAACAGCACACATACCCTAACTAACTATAATACTTCCATAACTAGTTTACCCATAAGATAAACCCCTCCATCCCACTTAGACAGGTGTAAGATATAACCCACCACATAACATTGCTTTTAATGTACAACCTGTTCTTTTCTTTCTATTTCACGTGTGTGTTGTTTTTATACTTCTGTCTTAACCTGTAAAGCATCTTTGAGTACCTGAAAAGCGCTACATAAAATAAATGTGTTATTATTATTATTATTATTATTATTATTACAAATAACTTGGTGTACCCTCATCATGAACGTAAAGTGCATATTTTAAAGTAAGCCCTTATCAAAACATTAAACATGGCAGATGTAAACATAAAACTGTTTGTGTACAACACGCAGCAGTACTCACCTCTTGAAACTGAAGCAGTCATATCGTATCAAAACTAACCAGTCAAGAGTTCTTAAAGTCCTCAGCAAACTTCTCCGCTTCTGCCACAGAGCTGAACGCAGTGCGGATGCCGTCAGCATTGGTAATACGGAGCCGCGCAGGGAACAGCAGTGCAGGTTTCGGTCCCAGCTTACACAGTTCTGACATTACCAACACGTATTTCTTCCTTTGACTAACCACGTCATGGCTGTAGTCCTCGTCCTCTTCCTTGCCTGCCGAATCACCAGTTCCTTGTTATGGTATCGATGAAAACAGAGGGTCCCGGCTTGGGGGCAAAGCTGCGGTGTGGGCGGTCCAACTCCGGAGGTGAGGGTAAAGCCTCAAGCCCAAAAATGTCCTGTAACAGTTGCACAAAAAACCCACTGGGTTGTGGACCTTCAATCCCCTCGGAAAGACCAATAAGGTGGACGCTGTTCCTTCTGCTTCTTCCCTCCATCTCGGTTAGCCTTGACTTTAGCTTAGTATTATTAGCCTGCATTCTCTCACATCAAGCCTCTACTTCAGCTAGGCATTGGTGAAACGTCTCTGCGTTGTCTTCCAAGGAGTTCAGGTGCCCTCCATGAGTGTTAACAGTCTCCTGGAGCCCGTCCAATTTCCCGTTCACTTCACAGTAGCAGCAGCAGCCACCGGCTCGGGATTTTCGCTTGCCTTGGGGGCTTTAAATTGCATGGTAGGGCAAAAACTACAAATTAGCAAAAAGTAAAGCAAAGCACAGTCGTGAGAGAAGGAAAAATTGTTACAAGGGTGGGTTTTAAAAGTTGAAGGTAGTGGGAGCTCGAGGAAAACACGTCCTACTCCATGCTCGTCAAACCGGAAGTGTCAAGAAAGTGAATCAATCTAAAAGTAGATATCACTATTTCTGTCATTAATTTTATCTCTTTTGAACTTGTTTATTTTTTTATTTCCTCCTTAATGTGCTTAGCGTTTTACACATGTGTGGGATTTGATCTGGGTATGAAGAATCTGTTGTGAGGAAAAAAATACAACTTTACTTGTTTCCTCTCCTGTTCCTTGTTTTCATCTTGTCTTGGCTGGTCTCCTCGTAAGAAAGAAATGGAATTACATTCATCAGCAGCGGTCATGTTTCAGCAGTGGAGGTGCGCTGCTGCTTGGCAAATATAGGTGAAACACTGGTTTACAACACCGTTATTCGAGGATGTGAAAAAGGCAGCCATATTATGTGTAGCTTTACAAAAATATGGGCAAAATGAGAAGTAATGACAGCTGGTAAGCTCTCCAGTTTGGTGATGCTCCTGGTTTAAAGGATTGTCAGACACCGTCTGGTATAAAATAGTTGCTTTGCTTTCTACACTGACCAGTAATGAAAGTGGTACGAAAAGGTGTTTAGGATTATTACTCAATAGTCCATTCTTAATTTAGGGGCGGAGATAGGATGGGCCCATATAGCCTGTTAAACTGCTAAGATGCAATTATGTCTGTTTGTGTCCCATTTATGAGGTGACACTTGGGAGACAAAGTTGAATCTCAAGGGAGGGAAAGTTGTGGAGCATGTGAATGAGGGTAGGAGTTTCACAGCACATGCACTTCCATTAAAACCAGTATGACTAATGATGCCAGTTGGCACAAATTACATGAGCATTAGGAGCATGCTACTTGTGAGAATTAATGCCTCTACCTCCCAGAGTAACTTGTAGATCTGAGCGTTTGTCCCAAATTCTTGAGCTTGTAGCGCTACGATGGCTAAGTGTTCATTAGAGCTGCACAATATATTGTTTGCGCATCGTCATTGTGATGTACGCTTGTGCAATAGTCATATCTTGCGATGTAGGAGGCAAATTAACTAATTTCAAAGGAACCTGACACACAGTGATCCAGCAATCACATAAGTTCTAATTCAGTGTGCCGAAGCAGACCAAAGACTTGGTGCCAAAAAGAAAAGCAACATCAGTTTTCTGGAATTATTTCAGCTACAAGAAGGATGATATTGACCAAACATGTGCTCTGTGCCACAACAAGTAAAACAAGTAATTGGTTTGACCATTTACATCGGTACCACACAGCAGAGTCCTGCACGGGTCTTATTTTACAAACCCTCACCCGTCCATACCCGCCATACTTAAAACTGTATCCAACCAGTTTTCCGACAGTAGCACAAATTCAATTCCACACCTGAGCCGACACGCCGTGAATTGATACTGACGCCCGACCCGCACCCAAAGGAAATTTAGATGGATGCAAGTTTTAAAAATGAAAGTAAGCCTGCATGGGGAATGGGAGTTTTGGAAGGGCGCAAGCACGCATGAATGAGCTCATATGAAATATAAATGCTTATCATTTTGAAATGTAGGTATATTTTTGTAGATGTGTACCTAAAAATGTTTTGTTTTTTTTTTTTTTTTTTGCGCCTTGAAAAAAAACGCCCGAGCTCTCCAGGTGTCCAACCCGGTCCGCACTCGTGTCAGACACAGTACATTAAAGTGCTGGGTGCACAGTGCACAGTATTTTTCAAAATTCTAATGGTTTCACAGCATATGACAGTATTTTTATTTTTTTTTCCCATGCATAATCAAGTGTTCACAGCATTTTCTACTGGTTGAGAGAGGAATTACTAGCCCCTTTTAGATAGAAAAGGCGGCACATTTGCTGCAAGGTAAAGGCTGCACTCTGCCGCCCTGTGTATCTAAATCTATCCAAACTTTGTGTAATCAAATACATCATTGTGGCTGTATTAAAAATTCATATCATAGCGAAAATATACACCAGTATATGGTGTGAACCGGTATACTGCCCAGCACTGGTACATTATTTTTTGCCTCTTTTATTCGAATTGTGTGGGTCACCCACAGGTACCCGAACCCGTGTAGGACTTTGCCACACAGTTCAGTATGACAAATGCAAGGCCAGATCTGAGTGTTGTCCAAAACAATAAAACAGATTTCAGTCGTTAAATAACCTGTTTGTCAGTCATTGTTAGTTACTTAATGTAATTATGAAGCTAGAATGTTCCATTTTAAGATGGAGAGCTCAAAAGTTTCAAAGTTTTGTGTATTGTCATTAAATTCACGTTTGCACATGATGGAACGAAAAATGTACTCAGGTCCCAGCACAATAAAAGCAAGCAATAAAAGATAACAATAAGAATATCTCTAAAACACAGACAGAAGCCATACTCATAACATTGACAAAAAGAGGTAAGATCAGTGCAGGTTAATTGTCCACAAGATGGCAGCAGTGCAGCATAACATCAAGTTCTATTCAGGTCATCTGATGAAAATTCCTGTATTTTTTCACATCGCAATATATATCGCAGGGTTAAAAAAAAATTGCAATGTAAGCTTTCTCCAATATCGTGCAGCCCTAGTAGTGTTCATACTTAGGGGCCCCTTGCACCTCTTGAATTAAGTTCAACGCATAAGAATTCAGGAGATACGGGTGGGTGACCTTTTATGGCTGTTTGACTGTGTGTAAAGTAGTTATTTAGAAAGGCAAGGGAGGATGGAGGCCTACTTTGTGTTTGTCTCCCTCAACCAAAATGCCGAACGAAGAGAGATACACATGGATGAATGGGTGGCAGAGGTTGAGCATTGCAATAATCAGGCCATGTTCATGACTTGGAGAAAGATTTTTTATTTTTTTTGTGCTGTGTGTGTGGAACTGTGGGATTTTTTGAGGATATCGAGCTCAGCTGCCAATACCATCCATGTTTGTCTCAAAGATCATCACTCAGGCAGTTCCAGCTGCTGGAGGAACTGTGGCTCCCAGGAAGCCAACCACTTCCACTTGTTTTGGACCTTTCAAAATGTAAATGCCTTTTGATGTTAGATTTATTCATTCATTATTTATGTTACTTTTATGTTATATCCCATCTATCTTCTTATGTGATATAGTATCACTGCTAGAAAAGTAATTACAAGGAAATGGCTCCACCAAGATACCCCTTCTACAGAGAACTAGTGCGATATTATTTATGAAATCTTTCTAATGAATGACCTTTTCTGTTAGTCTCCATAAACACCAATTCGAGAAAATTGTACATTTCCCCTTAAAGGCCCTTCTTTAAAAAAATAAATAAATCATCTAAGGATGATATGTCACTGTGAAGATGATATGTCACTGTGAAGAGAGATGTGGAACCAAATAAAGGAAAAAGGAAATATAAAACAAACTAAATATCTGTCAAAGTAAATAAGAAAACAATTTAAAAAAGAATTAGAATGGAACATTTCAGTAAACAACTACAGCAGCTTACCAGCAGTGTCAAATATTTATCCAGCTTAGCTCTGTTTAACATTATGCACCGTTCTGCACTTTCTAAAAGCCAAGCTATGCTGCCCCTGGCAACTACTGTATTTAGAGCAGCGAAGGAGAAGTTGATGTCACGTGAGTCAGACGGAGCTAGCATCATATCAGCTATCTGACTTTTTTTTTTTTATGACTTGCATTTTTTTATTTTGTCTTTTCCAAATCAGTACCAGCATACATACAAAAAGCCAACAGAGAACATATTCTCCCATCCGCCCCCACCCACCCATAACAATGAGGGATCAACTATCCATATAGAGGCTATACATATCTCAAGAAAACTCATACACATGATCATAGAGAGATCCTTCATGTTATAATAAAAAGTATAAATCATAAACAAGAAAATACTACTAAGGAAAACTTAAAAACAAACAACACAAGTAAAAATAAATAAATACATGAATAATAATAATAAATGCTAATCACATAATCGTCACATCTCCATCTTATTAATACAACTTATTCATAATAATTCCTGAGCCTCCACTTATTTTTATTCATATGCAGCTACTTTACCCAATTCAGTCACCCAGTCCTGGAAAGGAGGTTCTCCAGGTTTCTTCCAGTTCCTGAGAATAATCTGTCGTCCAATCATGATAACAGTTTGTGTCCAGGATTTGAGTGGTTGGGAAAAGCAGACAGTACTTTGTAATCTCCTAGTATATATAGCTTGGGGCAAAGAACAAAATGTCTTTTTAGGACTCTAACAATGTAACCATGGATCTTCATCCAGTATTGATTAATCTTAGGACATGACCACATTACATGTATCATTGTACCTCCTCCCACACCACAGTTCCAACAAGTAGCTGAATCTTTTAAACCAAGTCTGAAGAGTCTACTTGGGGTCCAGTATAATCAGTGCAGAATCTTAAATTGAATAAGCCTAACCCTCAATTCCCTTGACAGTGTTACATAATTACCACACACCTTGGCCCATTCCTGTTCATCATATGTTACACCCAGTTCTCTTTCCCAGGAGAGACTCAGGGCTGCAGTCCCTGTCTCCCCTTCACCTTCCATCAGCATCTTATAATATTTAGCTAATTCATGGCCTTTACCCAGCACCTGGAGGATTTTGTCTCTTGGTTGTGGGGGGGGGTGTAGACTTGACCCATAAATCCCCTGAAGTGCATGGCGTAATTGAAGATATCTCCAGAATTGGGTTTTGGGTAGATTATAATCCTGTTTAAGTTCATGAAATGTTTTGACTATATTAGTGTTGTATAAGTTTTCCAATACAAGAGTACCTCTTTCTACCCATTCCTTCCAGATAAATATTTTTTTTATTAATATTTAACTTGAGATTTAGCCAAATACTAGCAGCTTTGTTTAAATGAGGGTCAAGATCCATCAGCCTGGAGATCTTTTTCCATATACCTTGAAGGTGAGATATGATAGGATAGGCCCTTTCATGTTTAGATAATTTAGTGGACAGACAGTGGAGGAGAAAGAGGGGGGCTGACACAGACTGCTCTATGCTGTACCACGGGGGGGGCTCTCTCTGGAGGTAAAGCCCAATGTGCCAGGTGTCTGAGATTAAATGCATAATAGTAATATACTAAATTTTGGAGTCCCAGTCCACCACTGTTGACTGGTCTTTGTAATTTTTTCATATTAATAAGTGCTCATTTCCCCTTCCACAAAAATTCTTTAAATATAAAATTGAGTAGTTTTAAGTAACTATCTGGGATCTTTAATGGCAAAGAGTGGAGCAGATTAAGTAATCCTGGGAACGCAGTTCATTTTAACAACATTAACTTTCACCCATAAGGATAGATACAGTGACGACCAACATTTCACATCAGTGTCCAGTCTCTGTATCAAGGGGTCAAAGTTCACCTTAACAATATCCTCCAATTTAAAGGATACCAAGATATTTTAGCCCCTGTTTAGGCCATCTAAATCTGCCAGCTTGAAAGAGTGAGAATGGACAAAACTTTGTTAAAGGGGGAGCCTCAGATTTACCCCAGTTGTTCCCAATATTGTTATTTACACATTTAGACAATTGCGATCTAATGAGAGAGTGGCAAGGGAAGAAAACAGTCTCAATGTTGTAAACTAAGCTATCTGTCTAGTATTCTGCACTATTTCCCTGACAAACCATATTAACTACAAAGACACATCAGCTGTATCCTTAGCAGGCTCTCTAATGACCTGAGACCTGCTGAGTGCTACATCCCTAGGGTCAAACCTGCTTCAAATGTCTGTCTATATAGCTAGATAAAATAGCAGCACCATATCAAACAGGGTCAGATATCCACAAATCTATACTCCTGCTCCAGATGCGCCAGCAACTAGCTGTAAGTCTGCTGTACTTCTCATCATTACCCCAAATGGGTAAGGGACCAGAGAGAGACCAGCATTTAATCAATGCTGACATATCTCTCTAGAAACCTGAAAAGTCCTGGGGCAGCTCTGATAGTTTCAGACGTCAGTATTTCCCACACACTTACTAATTTGTGGCAGTGCGTAACAGAATCAACACCGACCGCCACATGTTGTGTATATTTTTTAGCTGCATTTCCTTTCCCTTCTCACGTCTGTCTTGTCCCTCTGTCACTCACACCTCTCACTCCCACAGCCCCTCCCCTCTGTGCACACTACGTGTCTCCAT
Source organism: Acanthopagrus latus (assembly GCF_904848185.1). Classification (NCBI taxonomy): domain Eukaryota; kingdom Metazoa; phylum Chordata; class Actinopteri; order Spariformes; family Sparidae; genus Acanthopagrus; species Acanthopagrus latus. Next base: position 1,608,563 of record NC_051055.1, on the reverse strand, counting down.
GAAAATGAGATAATCCGTTGAAGTAACAGCGTGGAAGCTTTATATTTGATGCAGACGGCTGGCAAAAGGCATGAGTTCACAAAAGTTTGAGTTAGTGAAGTACTGGTGGAACTGATGATAACTGACTTTTACAGGGTTTCCCCCTGAAAACTTGCTAAGCCTGTGGTAAGTTGAAAGGGCGGCCCACCGGCAGCGAAGCATGTTTTTTTTTTTTTGGTGACATTGGCTTGACACAGGCCAGCAACTGACTGATGGCACTGCCCTACAGGTAACAGATTCATGACGTAGTAGAGTTTAGAGTGGTTCCATACTGGCTTGCATTAAATCAATGTTAAAAGTTAATTGGTGGGCAATTATGTGCTTTAGGAGTCAGTTAAGGCATTTAAAACCACCAATTATGGCTTCATGCACTGGCTCGAATCCTGCAGCGATTGACAAGCCTACAACATGAAAACAGTACAAGCTAACTATTGGATATTTCATAATAGGTATTTCATTATGATCAATGACATATATTTACATTTGAAACAATGTGGCATTGTTTACATTTGCATCTGCTTGCTGCCATATCGATGCTGATGTGATGGTGGAGAGACCCAACATGAGCGTTTAGCACATCTTGCCTATAAGTAGTGCAAGGAGCTTCAGTACTCTGCAAAACATACCTAAAACTGAAACTTTGACGTTTTACTACTAAACCACTGTGAAATTAGTGCACGTTAATATTTTCATGTAGTACAAAACAAATAAAATAAAACTTAGCATAATTGGTCAGGTACAGCCACCTGCTGTACAATCTAATTTTGATTGAATGCGCTGGTTCTATGTTTCCCATCGCAGTACTGAGAAGGCTGCTCTGCCACTGCAGCAGACGACAAGCTTACATCCATGCTACATCCATGCTAGCTGCCTCATCGACCCATGGCTCAGCCAAGATCGCCCAGCTGCATACCTGCTCAACCGGTGAACCGAGGAGTTCAACATCTCTGCCTTTGTTCGTCCAACTTTGGAAGAAAAAGTCTTTTTTTGGGGGGGGGGCTTTTTTTTGTGACATCCCGTTATGTTCATACTAGGGCTGTCAGGCGATTAAAAAAAAAATCTAATTAATTATAGGATTTGTAATTAATTAATCTAATTAATCGCATTTTAATCTCATATCTGCTAAAGGTACCCAAATAAAGAATTTGAATTCTACGACATTTTGGTGAAGTGCCTTTCATAAATGAAAATACAAAATACATACATTTAAAGGAAAATGGTCAAGCACATCCCAGGAAACCAATTAAGCCAGGTGCATTATTCAAATGCAATACAAATACTCTTAAATAAATAAAATTCAGAAATAGAATAAGGCTGAGTCTCAAATAGGCATTTAAGCAGACTCTCAATTCAAAATGAGTACTAAAGCTGACTCAATACAGCAATTCAAAATGAATACCAAAGCTGACTAAATGCATGTAATCATGACATGATTTGGCCTCATTCTCTATGCGAAGTCCATCTGACAGCACAATGAGAATCCAAAGGTAATATTTTATGTGCACCAATATAGCTATGACAAGGAATTATATGTCTACTGGGGTTTTATGTTTGTGTATAATGTAAAACATGGACTGTGAGGAACGAGGCTGAGCACTATCAGTGTCTGACTCAGAGTCAGTTTCTAGCTCTGATGGTTCATACAGGTCGGGCTGGGTCCGTCTGATGATGCTGCTGGCTTACATTGTTACTGTAGGTTACATCCTTGTACAGTACACAGGAGACAGCTCCCCTCCTGTGCGTGGGTGTGGTTCCAGCGTCTCTAACTGACACGCCCCCAGCGTTTCACAGCAGAGAGAAATTCTTGTTTTTCCATGATTTTGAGACCTAATTTTATATATAATTTTTTTAATCTTTCACATTTGGCTCAGTGGTCAATGACACGTGTTTCTGTGGTATGACAAACTCATAAAACAAATTTATTTCTGCTTTACACAGACTTTAGTATCAGTAAGTGAGTGGTCTATGTGGAAGTCTTCAACTTCACCGTCACTGAACCCTGCTTACTACACCTCAAGTTGAGGCAGAGAAATTCAACCAAAGCCACACTTTGTTAGAGGGGGAAGGATGACATGTTCATGTAAAAACCAAGACCCACACATTGGATAGCCCATCATGAGGATTTGCCTCCTCCAGGAAGCTGAATTAGGCAGCATGTTCACCTTGGTGCTCTGCACTGGTAATGTTTGGCTCCTGGTGTAAAAGTTAAGGTAAACTGTAAATCAAACAATGGAGAAAGAAAGAGATTGTTTATACAGGACTTTCATGTC